>NC_087066.1:32289191-32469010 GCF_963678635.1 Symsagittifera roscoffensis
AGAAGCAACACGTCTCAGCAATCTCAGTGTCTCATTGTCCAGTTGAGATCCACTGCCTGCACAGACTGTCCTCAGATTGTGTGCTGCTTTGAACTTCTCTATTCTACTATCATGTATTTTAGAGTCCACCTCATCCAGCTGCGAGCTCGCCTCTTCCGTGTAATTACGCTGGAAATAAAGGTATTACCAAATTTGATTTTTTCAAATAAGCTTTAATGCACCACATTTGAGCCATTCTAAACCAAGAGAACATCCACTCCCTCTACTTAAAGGATAAAATCTTTATTCAAACTAAGTTTATGTCCCATTTTTAAAGGGTTTGCAACTAAACATTAGCTACCCCAATGTTTTCAATGTCTATCTAATGGCAATTCACAAATTATCTAGCATCTATTGGGCTGCGGATTCTTTCAAGTTGGCAGCAGCAGTGCTTATATCTTTCCAGTTTATTTTCAAATTACAATACTTTATTTACCTTTTTTGTAAATTTAAACTTTTGATAAGAAACAAGAATACGTTTTTATTGCATAAAATTGTTTTAAAAAATGAACAAAATTACACAATCCGGGTAACTTCTAAATTTTGTGCATAAACATGTCATTTTTTCAGATTCTGTTAAAATCATACAAAAAATATATATTGCTATCTGGAAAATAAACAAATCTTGCAATCTGGGAACTTTAATTGGACTATTTCGAGATGGATATTTTGAGTCTGACTCTTGCAAGATTTAGACCTCAAAAAAACAATTTTGTGAGGTTTCCAAGTTTTCTGCAAAAAAATGTTTACTTTGTATGATTTAATTAAACTAAGCTGTTCTCTGCTCGAACAAAAAAAAAACAGTTAAGACAAGGGTTTGGTTGCGCACAAAACTCGAAACATGCCTCGAGCACGGTCGAAACATGACGATTTTCAGTCGAGCACAGTCGAAAACACCTCAGGCACAGCCAAATTTTATTAAAATCTGGTCAAATACGGTTAAAAAAACCTCCAGCACGGTTAAAGTATAGCTCGAGCACGGTGAAAACATAACTCGAGCACGATTGGAAAATATTTTGAGTATGATATTTTTTTAGGTCGACCGATTTGGTTTTCTGAGCTCTACCAAATTACTATAAAGACCCTATATGCAGGCGTTTTAGGCACTTTTTGGGAAGGAGTTACAAGGAACTTTTTGGAAAGTTTTGACCAAAAAATCGCTTTTTTTTCGGCGCGCGCTCCCCCATCAAACTTGGTAAATTTTGGCGCCAAAGGCGCCTTTAAAAAATTTTATTGTCAGCCAGCCAAAAAAGGATAACTCAAACTAGTACAAAGGTAGGCCCTTTGGGTCGGCAGGGGGTCGAATTCCAGAGAAATGGGCGTCCACCCTTCCCCCTAAATCCGCAGGTGAGTACGACCAAAACATGTCTCCAGCACGGTCCACAGATACATCGAGCACGGTCGCAACACACCTGCAGCCCGGCCAGAAAAAAGTTCGAGCACCGTCGAGACATACCTGGTGCACGGGCGAGAGAAGCCTCGAGTGAGCAGATTGAAAAAGAAATTTTGTCGGAATTTTTGTTTGCAAACCTGCGTAACAGATGCAAACAGAAAATCAAGGATAGCTGTTTACTGTGCAATTATCATAGAATGTTCCAATCATGGTCTTTATAAACTACATGCAATTTTTTGTCCGAGCTGTATGTTGAATGTGCATCTAGCTAGATTCCAAAAAGCAGTCATTCCCGCACTGGAGTTCAATGCAAAAAATAATCGATTCTATTGTCATTTTATAGTCAGTATCTATGAAGTTACAAAAATAATTGATTATAATCCATAAAAAATGGATCATAATCCATTATTTTTTGTATCAAAATAATCCATTATAATCGATTATGATCCAATAAATATGGATTATAATTCTGATAATTTTTTACCCCCTCCTTGTTTACCCCCCCCCCCCCTCTTTACCCCCCCCCCCCCTCTTTAACCCCCCCCCCCCGTTTTCCTCCCTGCTTTTTATTGTAGTTATTTATTGGTAGACTTTGTGGGAGGGGGGTTTGGACTTTGTGATTTATTCCACCCCCACCCACCAAAAAACTAACCCTCCTCAATTTACCCCCCCCCCGCCCATCTTAGTTTACCCCCCCCCCCCCGTTTGCTGAGCGTCGGGTCGGGGGCGATTTGGGGGGAGGGTAACCTGAACGTCTGAGTCTACTCCCTCCCCCGTCTCCGTTCAAAATGGTAAGCAAAATGGGGTGGGGGGGGGGGGTTAACTGTAAACTTGGGGGGGGGTTGACAATAAACTTTAATTCGAGTAGGTTTAGATTGCGAGCAGGCCGTGAATAACGTAGAAATGTTGCAAATGTTTTGCAAAAAAATGTATAGACTATAATTCGTTATAATCATTTATAATGGATTTTAAATGGATTAGAATCCATTATAATTGATTTTAATGGATTGTTTTTTACAAAAAAAATCAACTCTAATGACAATATAATCAATTTCGTGGTCTAAATTTGCCACAATAATGGATTATAATGACAACATTTTAGACAACAATTTTCCATTATAATTGATTAGTTCGGTTCGGGTTGGAGTCTGCACAAAAAAGAGTCACCGTGATAACAGAATTTTAGAAAACAAACAAAACAGTTCAAGCCAAATAAAAATTAAAATAAACTCTAGTAATCACTGCTCTGAAAATTATAACATAGCCAATCGGAGATTGAAAAAGAGTAATGAACGCAAGTAAACATTAAAAACACACCGACATTATTGAAAAAATCTCAACTTTCAATTTTCAAAAAAAATGGATGCTCTCTGAATTTCTAGAACAGTTTTATTATTGGCGCCATTTTCACGTTCGTATTTGGAGAGTGCTATTTACGTCACTTTCAGTAGATGAATTTCAATTGAACTCAAAAAGTGCATTATACTTAAGAGCATCAAACTTTTTTCTGAAAAAAAAACAAACAAAAAACAGCAAGACCTATATAAGAGTCTTCACTATGTTCATTACTATTAAAAAGACTATTTGTGTACTAACCTTATAAATTCTAGTCAAATTTCAAGCTTTGTCAGTGTTTTTTTTTTGCTTTTTTGTAAGAGTTTTTATTGCATTGAAGCTAAGTTTTTATCAAAAAATGCCTAACTGGTGAAAAAGGTTCAAATCTTGCTTGGGTCAAGCACATTTTTTGGCAAGGAAATTAAAACATACATCAAAAGCTGATGAAAGATGTCTGGCTTGAGATGAGCACAGTCAAGCGGATGTTTGGTGGAAAGGAGTGAACATACCCGAAATTGATGGAGACAGACAAAACGATGCAAATTTTTGTCCAGTTGGTCAAAACACAACTTAAGCAACTTGACCTATCGTTGATTTTCTTCACGCATATTTAACTACCAAAAATAAAAGCCAAATGAAGTCCTTTTCCCTCGCAACTCTTTTGATTTTGCAGCTGCTTCAACTAAGATTCGAATTTGAGAAGTGATTTATGGAAAATCGGTCTAAATAAATCTACATTTCACATTGTTCACCGCGGGGAGCGGATGTAGTGAACGAAAAATTTGATTAACTGTATTGTATTGCCTATAACTGATTCTCTGGAAAACAGCAGAATTTTAAGAAAAAAAAATCTAGCAAGTTCTGCCCTGGTCCAAAGCGACCAGGTACACTTGTTTTTCTAACCATTTAAAAAGGGGAAGAACTTTGTATTGGTCTTTTAAGTTTTTTTCTTTCATCATCGGAATGGATCGAGTGGTAAATTATATTAAAAGCATTTGAGCCGTGATTCTAACGGTATTTAAATTAATTGAAATTTTTTTCTCAGTGTTGAGAAGAACCTATTTGAAATTTGTGAGATTTCGTCTAGTTTTGGGCAAAAAAAAACGCAATCAAATAATTCATTATATGGAAACTTACATTTGTAAAAACTTTATGCTAGAAAACTTGATTTTACTATAAAAGAAAATAGTCTATGATGTTTAATGGAGAGCTTAAATGGCAAAAAGAAAATTTAAATACTATGCAAAAAACTGGGGAAAAATTTGATTTTTTCGTTCATGTTTTTGTTTGCTATTTATTTTTCCGAGACAAAAAAGTTGTCAATCATGCCTAATTCACTTATTTTTACGCTTTGTATAATCTCAAAACACGCGGATATTAAACACCGATACTTATTTGACGAGACGAGTTTTTCTCTTTTTTTGTAGAAACGGTCGGAACATTCTGTCTTACTTGCACAGCAACCGAGTATAATTTTTTTGATTAGTATTTGATAAAGATAAACTTCAAAAATTGAGACCGTGGTCTTATGTGCCGGTCCTAATTTTAATTTTCATAGTCCAATCAGATTAGATTAAGACCAAAGTATCATAGGTCCGACGCGGGTCAGAGTCCCAAACAAAGTCTGAGCATAGTCCTAAGCAAAGTCTGAACATAAGCAAAGCCTGAGCATGCACCGAAGAAAACAATTAATTCAACTAGAAACACTTAGAAAAATGCCTGTAATTTTCAGAAAAATTTTCCACAAAAAACATTTTGTGTAACTTCAAATTTCAAGTTGCAAACAAAATTAATTCGCGCAACAAAAATTGTTCTTAACAGAAAAGCAATCAATAGAAAAAATTTAAGGACTTACTAGTACATCAGTGGACAAAATTAAGCGCAAATTTAGGTTTTTCATCTCTAAAGTGCCCGTTTTCAAGGATGACATTGGAAAAGTTTCACTGAGAATTCAAACAAAAACTTCCCACAGACGAAGAGAAAATGATCAGAGCTGCCCTATTTGAAGTTATCAAAATTTGGTTATAAAGACTTGCTAGTTTTTTTTCTGGGTCTAAAAATGCCATTATTTACGATATGCAATGATCTGTTCAAAGCGCGTGAAATTGTAAGAAACAGCACAGTTTAGTAAAGTTGTCACACTGAACAATTTAATTATATTGCTTAGAACATGTTTCTCACCATGCTAACAACGTTTTTTCTCCATTTTTTTTAAAGTTCGCACCGATGCAAAATTTACAACATATGGTAAAAACTGATGTCTAATTTGGTAAGTCTAATTTAAAATGAAGATGAGGAAATCTGGCGTTTTCAGACCCGGATTGCATTGGTAAGTCATTGGAACCAAGCATTCATAGTTCCATAGAGAGTAGCTCTGATCATTTGCTCTTAGTCTATGTAAATATTTTACTGAATATAGAAGGAAATGTTGTTCAAAGTGGACATTGAAAATGGGCATTTTAGAAAGTAAAACCCTGAATTTGCTCAAAAATTTGTCCACTAATGAAATAGATAGGCAACATCTTTATATTGCATCCAGAAATTTCGAACACATTTCGAAGTGAACACATTTCGAATTGCAATGTAAGCTGTTGATTATTTGGCTGATTGTTCTTAAAAAGTGTTACAAATATTGAACCAGTGTTTCAAATTTTCTAAAGTTTTTCAAATATAGCAAAAATTGCACTAGTTGTTCAAATATGACACCCAAATATACTGAACACGTGCATTTCATTTCTTTTCTAATTTTGATTTTTCTAGGAAAGACATTTCGGCTCTTTTCCAGTTCCCCCCTTTCAAAATACCGAGTTTTAAATTTGTTTTACGTGTTATTACGACTAAATGCGTGATGTTACGCTGTAAAGTATGACGAACCAATCTGTTCTGAATTGTTGATTTGTTCACCACGCCAATTTTCATTGCATTGTGAGAAGGTTAAATAGACTTTTCAAAAATAAATTTGAAAGGGGGACTGGAAAAGAGCCGATATTGCTCCAGTGTTTCAAATATTGCACTAGTTTTTTCAAATATTGCACTCGTTTTTCAGATATGGCACGGGAACTTGCTGAACACGAGTGTTTCATAGAAAAGTTTTTGAGTTTTAATTTGGTTGCTTTGTTTTTTTTCTCAGTTATAGTCCTATAAAAAGTCTCCACATATTTCCAAGCAAAATTAAGTAATTGTAGAGAAAGCATATAGTATACTTGATGATAGTCGTATATGATAGTCTTGCCTGAATCTGCCAAGATAAGTTTGCTGTGGCAACATCCGAACTGAAGCTGCATTTCTCCACCTGATCCAGAAATTCGATCACGGCTGACTCACACTCTGCTCCGCTAGAGGGCTTATAGTCAAGATATTTTTTGAACTTGCATGTCGAGCTAGCAGCCAGTGTTTTTAATGATTGGGTGGACAGTGACATACATAAGCATGTTAGAAGGTAAAGTAAAAACAATTGTTGAATTATTCTCATGCTTCTAGGAATTAAGGATTTAAAAGAGTTGGTGATCTGGTTTCAAACTTCAAATAGACATTTATGATATGGTGCTATCCCATAAATTCAATACCAAACGGGCTCTTATTTGAAAGTTTGTTGCTGAAAGTAAAATAAATCGTGTAACTTTTCTGAATTAACATTTTATTTGTTTTAATTGTGCAGTCAGAAGTCACAGTATGTCTCGGATATGTCTCGGTTTAATTTTCAACGTACGAATCAGGAAGAAAAAATCAATCTAAGTTTATTGTCTGCCACATTTTATTGACTTGAAATTCAATTGTATCCGAAATGAAGGTTTAAATTCAAAATTAGAAGAAAAAAAAACAAATGAGACCAAAGAAAATTCGACCCTCTTTCGATCGATATATTTGAACTTGAAACCAAAAACATTTTCTGAAACTTTGTTTGACTAAACATAGGTTTGCGCACGTGACACACTTTGTAAAACTGAATAAAAATAAATGACCAAAAATCTCAACTCTTCCTCATCAGTAAACAAATTGATTGATTTGAGTTCTTGTTCACTTTGACTTTTTAAGGAAGAGGAAATTATAGTCATTTCCTCAGTATAAAAACAAAATTTAAGGGAAATTTAGTGGCAATGAGCAGAAGACTCTTGAAAAACGGCGTTGATTTTTTTAAGTTAAGGTTTTCGCAATTTGCAGAGGATCTATGAAAAACTATCAGAAGTTAGAGGTCAAGTGAGACATTGTCATTGCCGTGGCAGTGAATCTCAAAGTTAACGTTTTGCCACCATGCTAAGTGCCTCTGCTACAATTAAGTTAACAATTTTTTTTGGAAATAATGAACCCACAACGTCACATGTTAACGATGGTCGAATCAATTAACCAATGAAAACATGTACAAACTGGAGCAATCAAAACCTATCACAAAAATCAGAAAAGATAAAGGCTGCAAATCCAAAGCGAAAAAAAAACAACCGCTGGCACAAAGATTGTACTCTAGTTATTTTTTTTTCAATTTACGATTCCGGTTGTTAATGTGAGGAAAAAGGGACATTGGCTTCAGTTGGACATCAAAGGAAAAAATCACCGATTGTTGTCCAAGCAGCAGAGAATATAAAATTTAAAAGAAACGGAAAAAAATTGTGAAAAACAATTATAACGTTTTTCTTCTTTTTTACTGGTTTTTCTGTATTTTTCAAGGAGGGGGAAGAATAACTTTAAAATTTAAGTTAATTAGAAGTAATAATTGCTAATGTGGTATGAATGTGATTGTAGAATAATTAAATTAATTGAGAGTTCTATCTCTCAACGTGTCATTCATAAATTCCACGTGAAAAACGAAAAAACTCCTACCAGTTTTTCTTAGAATTGAGACTTTTTCAGCATCCCAATGTAAAACTCATAGGGTTTTAATATGACACTTTATTTGACCTCCTACAAGATTTCTCTGGCATTAAAATTGAGCATAAAAATCATATCTTCCACATAGTTTCTTCTCATTTCATAAAAACAGTGGGAACAAAAAAATAATTAACTTTTTCAATTTTCTATTGCTTTTTTGAACGTCAAACTTAACGTCATTTTCAGCATGAAGTTATTTAACGGGAAAATTTGTCGGAGAAACTTAAGTGTAGGCTTTTTCTCAACACTGCTGTATAATTTTGCAGTTGGAATCACGGTTAAATCAACTTTAGTTTGATAGCCGTGTAGATATCTGTTTACCTGTTTGTCAATCAAATTGGTTTTGAAATGTTTTCAAAAAACCGAGTGCAAAACTTCAACAGACCAGTGCAAAACTACAGCGTGCAAGAGTTTCTAAAATTGAAATCATGTTCAAAAACGCTAAAATTTAGAAGAAAATCTACTGCAAGGGGGCTAACCGCATGACAGAATGTGCCAATCCAAATTTTTCAAAAAACTTTTTCAAAGCATTTTCAAGTTTTTTGAAACCAATTTTTTTGACACTGACAAAGTTTTCACTTAAATTATTATTGTTATTTGAATCACGACTGTAAGGTGTTCATTATAATGTATCACTTGACCTATTCCGATAACTATTTCTCTGGCATTAAACGTTTATAAAAACAGAGGGAACAATAAACTAATTGTCCTTTAAAATATTTTATTGCTTTTTTGAACGTCAAACCCAACGTCATTTTCCAGCATGAATTTATCTAGCGGGGAAAATTGTCGGAAAACTTAAGTTCATGCTTTTTCTCAACACTGCTTTATAATTTTGCAGTTGGAACCACGGATCACAAGTCTTCGAAGAATAACTTTAAAGTTTAAGTTAATTAGAAGTAATAATTGTTGATATGGTATAAATGTAATTGTAGAAAAATTAAATTGATTGAGAGTTCTATCTCTCAACCTGTCATTTTACTGCAAGCTTATGTTATTGCAGTAAAATTTTTGGGCTTAAAAAAAAGCTCCGCCAGGTTCAACTTTCTATAATAAGCCTACTCGCTTGCTGTTTTTGCTCAAAATCAGACAAGAATACCAAAAATCTAAACCAATTTTTCTCGACACTGACACAAAATTTTCACTTAATTTATTATTGTTATTCAAATCACGACTGTAAGGTGTTCATTTTAATGTATCACTTGACCTATTCCGATAACTATTTCTTTGGCCTTAAATTTTCATAAAAAAGTGGGAACAAAAAACTAATTATCCTTTAAAATAATTTATTGCTTTTTTGAACGTCAAACCCAACGTCATTTTCCAGCATGAATTTATCTAACGGGGAAAAATTGTAGAAAATTTTAAGTTAAGGCTTTTTCTCAACACTGCTTTATAATTTTGCAGTTGGAAACACGGATCACAAATCTTCGTAAGCTTATGTTATTGCAGTAAAATTTTTGGGCTTGAAAAAAAGCTCCGCCAGGTTCAACTTTCTATAATAAGCCTGTTCGCTTGCTATTTTTGCTCGAAATCAGACAAGAATACCAAAAGTGTAAACCAATTTTTCTCGACACTGACAAAATTTTCACTTAGGTTATTATTGTTATTCAAATCACGAGTGTAAGGTGTTCATTTTTATGTTTTACTTGACCCGTTTCAATAACTGTTTGTGGTACCAAATTTTGCGTGGAAAAAGGCAAAAAACTAAAGCTTATCACACCCGACTACAAAGTTCTTCCCCATAATCATTGGTCGGAATAAAAAGTTGAAGAGACGTAAACGTTTTTAACTTGTTAGTGGGAAAAACTCTAATAGAAAAAAAGTTTGTTTCAATTATCAGCCATGAAGGAATTCATTAGGTCTTAACGGGTCTTTCAATTATCAGTCAAGTATAGTTCAATCAAATCTTAAGTATCAACTGGTCTCCTATATCAACTTTTTTAATTTAGTTTTTTAAAATCTCTATTTATCTTCCCAGAGATAATCTTTTGATCCGCTTTTGATAATTATAATGAATCAGGAAATGCTTCATCTTAACAAAAAGGCGGTTCATAATTTTCTACACATAAAATCATAGGAATGTAATCATAATACATTTTCATACAGTTCTTTTAAATTTTAAATATGATAGGTTTTTAAAAGATCGAATTGTTAAAGTTTAAAAATCGAATTTCGTTTAATTTTTTGAAAATAAAGCCGGGGTAGTGACCGCGATTTAAAAGATTTAACCAAAAAAATCAAGCTTTGTAAGTAAAACCTCAAACCTAATGAAATTGTTTTAACTTAATTAAAAATTATATTTGCTTGATTTTATAAATACGTTTAATAAATTCTTAGCAGCTTATTCATATTTAATAAAAATGCGCTATGTCCACCACACGCTATTCAAGCTTTCCAACCAAAAAACTCAAACATAATGAAATTATAGTTTTAATTAAAAATTGTATTTGTTTAATTTTATAAAACTTTTTAAGAAGTTGTTAACAGCTTATTTAATGAAATAAAATTTAGCACTTGCCCCCAGACTGAATAGTTGTATTATTTGATTTGCTGGGGGCTACAATGAGAAAAACACGGTATGTCCACCCACACGCTATGCTAGGTATAAAATGTTTCTGAACTCAATTTAATAACAGAAAAGAAGCGGAGCTTCGCAATACTATCAATATTAAAAAAAAAACAGTATTAAGAAGAAAATGATAGAAAAAAAGTAATGTTTCACAAAAAATAAGCTGAAAAATTCATATCTTTGTTTAGGAGGGCTTTCATAAATGGCCTCTAAAACAGTGAAAACCAATGGACGATCGTCATTTTAGGTGAAAAAACTTGAGTTGACTCTCGTTAAGCCGATAACAAAACTCTAATCATGAAAAATTTTAAGCTATAAAAAGTTTAAAATCAAAATTTTTAAGACCTATCCCTCCTGAAAAAAGCAAAAACGTTTAAAAGTTCGCCCATGAAACTACGCAATACACACCAACAAAACCCTTCAAAACGTAAACCTAATGCGTTTAAGGAAAAAAAGTTCAGAGTTGGTAAAGTTCAAACTACAGAACAATTTTCAATTTTAATTAAAAATTTGGGCCCAGCTAAAAGTGTAGGTACCTGTTTGATGACTTTTATTTTAAAAAAGTTCTTACTGATGTCGGATTTAAACGTTGTTCAAAAATTTTAGAAACTCAAAACCTTAGTTTTACTAAAATATGGGATTAACTGCTATTGTAGGGGAAAAATTTATTACATGTTCATACAAATGAACTCAAAACCAAGTTCGGCAGAGAAATGGACATTTCCTGCAACATGTTCTTTCGACCAGCCTGTAACAGCAAAACCACTTATACCGGGTAGATTTATTAAACCTGTGTTTGCAATTAAACTCTCATATTTTTGAGGTAGATTGGCAAAAGTTTTAAAAACGGCGAATACGTCAGATTGTTGACACCTTTCCAAGGTTCAAACTGGTTTTTTTTTTGCAAAAATTAAGTAGTCCACGTTTCTGCAGGAAAAAATTTCCCTAGTTTGTTCAGAGTATTTACTATTTGCATATTTGTTAAGGAATTATTAAAGATGTCAAAAAGAGTCCGAAATACGGTATCAACACTTATTAAATTTGACTTTTTCGGGTGTTGTTCTTTTTTTCTTACAATTCCGTAATTCAGTCCGTCATTGAATCCAGCTTAATTTTCCCTTAAGCAATTGAAAACAACCAATTTTCTAGAAACGTGCATAAATGCAATACAAAGGACGGTTAAGAATGGAAAAACCAGGTGAATCAAAAACTATCTGAAAATCTGCTAAAATTTTGAGTAATCCAAAACGTGTCGGTTTGAAAATATCTGGCTGCTATCAAAATGTGGTAAAACAACTTTGTTGAGATTAAATATTCCATTCTATTGCTGGACAGTACATGCAAGTAGCCCGGAATGTCCCGATAAAAACTCTAAAAAAACAGTTCTTGTTTCAATTTAATGTCGTTGTTTTTGTATATGGTTTGCTGAAAGGATCTAAGCGAAATCCTACAATTTAAATATATTCTGTAGTCTCAGTAGAAAAAGAATTGTGATGAACAAACTTCTACAATAAATGATAAGATAATTTAAAAAATTCTTCAATTCAAAATTATTTGAAAAAAAGGTTTCATATTTTTTTTGCCGAAAGTTTTATGAAATTTTATAACTTTTTATTCCCAAATATGCACTCGGAAATCTTTGTTAAATTATGTTAGCAATGTTAGCAAATCTTTGTTAGATTATGTTAGCAATGTAAAACTCAAAGTTTTAATCCAGTCAATTAATCTAGTTAATTTTTCTCTTATCCAATTGAAAACAACCAATTTTCCCAGAAAATGAGCATAAATAAAATATATAAAAGACGGTTAAAAATGGACAAACCTGGCGAAGTGAAAACTATTAAAAATTCTGTTTCAATCTTGAATTATTTAAAACGTGTCTAAGAGAATTAGCTAAAAGAAGTTTGAAAACATCTGGCTGCTATAAAAACAATTTGGTTGCAACTGAACTTTTCATTCTATAGCAGGACAGTGCATGCGTTTTTTTAACGCATAACGTTTTTCTTGCTGGATATTTGGGCTAGTCTATAAAAAAAATTTCAAGTTGTCATTTAAAAACAAAGGTGTGCAATCACAGTGTTGATGTGTGCAATCACATTGATCACAGTGTGCAATCACATTGATCTTAGTTCTATGTAAATCACTGCTTTTCTGCGCTATACTTTTTCTTTTAATTTCATTTTGACAAACTGAATCTGCGACTTGCTTTTCCTTTGAATTCAAATTGACAGTGCCTTATTGATATCAACTCAAAAAATTTTTACCATCTAAGCTAATACCAACAAAGTTTTTAAAAAGTGAAGCAATCTGTAATCACTTTTATATTGCTAGTCAAAGACCCTCGCATAAACAACTTTTGGTAGCCAAATTTTCAGCTTATCCATAATTTTTAACTATTGTATGAAGAGTTTTTTTTCTTAATTTTTTGTTTATTTTTCCAGCATTTATGGCAGTTTTTGCAATTTGATCGAAAAACAACGTTCGTTATAATTATTCGATTTTTTTATCATATTTGATCATTGTAACAGTATTTTCCTCAAACTTGAAACAAAAACTAAAAAAACATCAAGAAAATAGTAAAATTTTGAAAATAATAGATGAACTATCAAACAACAGTTTGTCTTAGTCACAGCCTAAATTGTCATCCTAGTTTCAAAAACAAGATGTTATTCATATTTCAGCTCGTAAAATACTCGATATGTCAAACAAACTTAATTTTTTTCAAAAAAAATGGGCGTAGTCGATTTTGCAGGGGCTCTTTCCACAACCCGCTATTTCAATTGAACCCAAAATTCCAGATTTGGGAGGAGAATTTTTGAAATTTCAAAAAACTAGTAATAACTTGAAATTTTTTTGGTTGAAACAAAAAGGGCGTAGCCGCTCGCGCGATGGAGCTTCCCAAAACCGGTTCTATCAATTGAACCCAACAACTCAACCTTGGGAGATTGGTTTTTGAAAAAATGAAAAACAAATATGGTTTAAAATGTTCATTACAAAATAAAAGTGTGCAATCACAGTGTTGAAGAGAACTTGAAAGCGTCTTTTCTTAAAACCATTAATTCAATATTAATTCTATATAAATCACTGCTTTTCTGTGCCAACTTTTTTTTCAAAAAATAAATATAGAAATCAAGTTTCGAACCAAAAAGTTAGCCAAGTTTTTTTGTTATTTGTACTTCTATAAATGATGGGCAAAATTTGCGATAACATATGAACATATGAAGTTGAACTAAATTTTACGTGAAATTTTTGCCAAAGGATTGATAGCTAACATTTTTTTTTAGCTGTGCAGTCTACAAAATAATTTTTTTTTCAAAAATAGAAGCCGTTTATTTCTTGCGCCCTTAAGAATTAGGGGGAGTCATTTTACCTAACTTTCCCCTCAATGAACTCATATTGAACTCAATTTTTTTTTACCCAAGTGCACTCAAAAATCAAAAATGCATCACTGTATGAACGCATCAAAAAAAATGCATCAAAAAATGCATCAACTGTTAGAGCGTAGTTACTAACACAGAGGTGAAGCTGCGCCTCGTAAGCACTAGCAAACACACGACAAAAACAGCTTTCTAAAGAGAAATAGGAAAAACTAGAAATAAGCCTCGAATTAGTCAAGCTTTGCTATGTACTTGCTTCAAACCTGCGACCTAGAAAATTAGGGTCTCACGCGCTGCCCTTCCGGCCACGAACACTTAACAATCGCCGAACACTAGTTACAAAGAAAGCATCTAGATATGCTAATAAATCGCCCAACACTAGCGAGAACAAGACAAAATACAGCTCCAGAAAGTGCAATAAGAGAAAAACACAAGCGAGAACAGAACAAAAGCAGCTAAGGAAAATGCAATAAGAGAAAAAAAGAGATGAGTCTCGAACTAGCGAAAATTGAAAGCTTCGAAAATACTAGCGTGAGCAAGACAAAAAGCATTTCCAGGGAAAATTAGAAAAAAGCCGCGAATTAGCGAAAAATCGGCAAGGTCTAGGATTCAATCTACGACCTACTGCAATCAAGAGATTTTGAGTCTCACACACTAACGACTCAGCCATTCACGCGCGTAAGCGCCGGCAAAGACTACTGCACAACAGCAAAGCCAAACAGCAAAAGTGGCACCAATTACAAATAGACCCAAATTTGTAAGTATTAATTTGGGTAATTACAAACTGCAGGCATCCAAACTAACTATGCATTTAACAAACTGCAAAGCATAAAGCCACTTTATGCATAAATTATGCATTTCAAAATTTATTATTTTGAGTTAGAAAACGTCTAAAATCGAGTTTTTGTTATGTTGTTAGAATCAAGTAGCTTTTTTCGGTTCATTTGATGAAATAACACTGAGGTGAAGTTGCACTTATAGCAACTCATATAGCACTCATAGCAAAAATATGACCGATAACGCTACTGGGATAAACCTATTGGTTTAAAAGTTGAGTCTACACAATTTCTTAACTGTCTCAAGCCAATTCTGAGTCTACAAATTGCTAAAGACGCAAGCCATTTATTACGCATTAGCAGTACCAGTCAATTTGAGAAAAATGCCTCAATTTATAGAGTGGACACATTTTAACTAGTATACGAAAAAGTTCATTAAAAACAACCGACTCTGCCCAAGTTAGAACCTTCTTATTTTGTAGCGGGTCACTTTCCCTACTTATACGTTACAGATCCATGATATCTTGAAGCTTAAACACTATTCGTAAAAAATCGTCCTTAGTATTGGTTGTACTTAATAACTGATTATTGATCAAAATGCACACTTTCAAAATGAACAATAATATTTGCGACTTAGATTGGAAAAAAGAGAGTTCATACGATTTGCTTTCGTAACACAGAATAAAAGAAGGTAGAGATGAGTCCAGACGAGTCCTGTGGGCAAAGTTGTTTCAGGGAAAAAAGTCTCTAACCCGGTAGCAATAACCTTGCTTATCGCAAAGAAAACAATCATATAATCCGACTATAGTAATACTTATAATCGTATATTTAGGTTTCCGTAGAAAAAACGTATAATCGGGTAACTTGATATCAAAATCCATACTGAATTACAGCAACTGCTCAAGGTTCAGTGATCCCGTTAGGCATTGTAATTAGAAAGTGTAATTAGATGTAGTTCATTAGAGCGTTTCAAGATTTTTTCCTGAAAAAATTACTTAAACCTACATGAGTCTTCACTACGTTCATCATGACTTAAACATAGCCAATCGAAGATTTGAAAATAGTAATGACCACAAGCAATCAAACAAAAAAACAAGAAGTTGAAAAAATATCATTGACATTGCCAGCTGAGTTGGAAAAAAAAGAAATGAACGCACGGATGCTGAAAAACAACCGACCTTTTTTTTATTCTCAAAAATCTTCATCTTTTGAGTAACGAATAAAAACGTTTTCGTGCCTTCGCAATTTTGCTGTTCGCTTAGTGGAGTTTGCCTTCTTTTTAATAATAGGAATTCACAGCACTTAAAAAGAAATCACCAGTCAAACCCCGAAAATTCTAAATTGAGTGTGAACAACTTTTAAGACTTTTTCCTGAAAAAAAACAACACAAAATACGTTCATTACTCTTAATAAAGACATTCGTGAAACAAAGATCAAATTTGAGCTAGATCAAATTTTTAAACAAGTTTTCCGGCAAAGAAACAGTAGTCAATGACCAAAATAATTCTTCACTTCGTTCATTGGCACGTAAACACTATCCAAACAATAGACTGCATAACCGAGTGTCAAAATTGTCGAATCAATTGTTGATATAATGCCAGTTTTGCAGGATTACCTAGAATCGAGGAAATTGAAGAGACAGGTTCCACCAAAAAGTGAACCTTGCCTGCAGATTTAGTTCTAAAAGATTTACACCTCCAATGACAGCTCATGTTTTTCACGATAGGACTCAAAATTCAATTCGCAGAGACACGCTAAGCATTTATTTTCACTTTCTAATAGACAAACTCTAACTTTACACTCGCTTTTCTGACCTAATTGTCACAAACTCTAACCTAGGAAGTCTAAAGCCATTAGAGTGAACAAATATAACGAACTGCACTAGTGAAAGAATCATTTTTGAGTAGAGTTGGGGTTATTTCAAAATAATATGCACTTGGTCACTAAGTATACGAAGATAATGGTTGAGCTGATAAGTGATACGGCAAATAAGAAATTGACAGAGAATCGCGTTGACAGAAACTGAATTTACTATTTGAATGCTCCATTCTTACAGAAATATCTAAAGGTCGGCAAACCGAAATAGACAAGGAATGATCATACAAAAAATGAGTTCACCTATAGTTCAACTCAGCTTGCCATCCTGACAGGAATTAGAGATAAACAATGTGTCGAACAGAAAATAAATTAGAGAGAATTAGATCTACGCGTTATACAAAGACAAGATTAAAAAATCACTACTTTCACTTATGTAACCACAAAAACAAAGAGAAAAATTCAGTAAACAATCACATATAAAAGATTAATCATTTAAAAAACAGAAACTGATAGGTGAAAACTAAAAGTTAAGGATGTGTTAGTTTTACAAATAAAGAAGCAATATATCTCCAGCCACTCTCCAAATCATAACAACCAAAACACATTTAAGTCTCCATATCAAGTTTTGACGATGAAATTCAAGAAATTAGGTAAAATGAAAGACGGACATCGTACAAAAATAGCTCGAAAGAAACTAATAAAGTAGACCAATAAAGATAATCATGAAGTTTTCTTGAGTTCCATAAAAATCTGCTTTACAAGCATTTCTGTATCCATTTGAAAGACGTCAGTCCTGTTCAGAATACTTTGAGGAGTAGTCGTGATTTGACCTGTCTCGCGTATTGGCTCCAGGCACTGTATGAAGAGACGCTTCGCTTAGAGAGTTCCGACTCCATCCTGAAGATCCTGCAGACACTGTAGGCGAGGAGATACACAAACGGCAAGTAGGCAATCGCAGAGGCGTGACCTGGAAAATCAAATTTGAAAATGAACGCAAATTTCAACAGCAAATTCTTCAAATTAAATTTCCATAAGTCAATATTTTCAAAACTTAACACAAATTTAGTTTAATTTATACAAAAAAATTCATGTAAAAATGCTTAATTTGAAATGCAGTTGAAAACGTGGCAGTTTTTTGGTGCGACAAGAGACAAGCATTGCCGAGTAAACTCTTTTGAGCTCAAACCTACCAGTTCAAGCATTGCCGAGTAAATTATTTTGAGCTCAAAACTCTTAGTCAAAAATGATATAAAAAGCAAACAAATTTCGACTCACCCGTGAGGAGGGCGATTGAGAAGTGCATGAGGAGATCTGCGAGGTAGTTGGGGTGTCTGACCAGAGCGAACAACCCACTGCAGATCAGCTTCACCTCCCTCTCTCCCCTTCCACTCGTGATGCTCAGCAGGTGGGAAGTGTTGGGCGCATTGGGGTCCTTTTTGAACAGAGCCTTCATGTGGTTCGACTGGTAGAACACTACTGCTCCAATCACTACAAGGAAAAAACACAACTCAAATTTCATTTCGACAAAATTATGCCAAAATTTAGACAATTGATGTGATTTATATACTAGAGCTGATCTTTAATTGTGAGAATTATGTTCACTGATGTTTTATTCTTGTTGAGTTTTAATAGCGCTCTCGCAATTATATTGTAACAAAAGGCCACATTTTGACTCATTTTTTTTTAATTAAAGAGATTCCACTTTCCTGGCATCTAAGCTATATTGAAAGCTTTAGATGCCAGGAAAGCGGAATCTCTTTATCTAAAAACCGAGTAAAAATGTGGCATTTTGTTACAATTTAATTGCGAGAGCGCTATGAAAACTCAATAACATAAAACATCAGTGAAAATAATTCAAGCTATTTGATTAGAGCCACCCCTTTCATTTTGATATTTTAGCGTAGTGCAAGATTGTCATTAACTCACAGAATGGGACTAGACATCCGATTGCACATAGGAGAGGCATCTGGATCTCCGTCTCGTGTTCCAGCAGGAATCTGGCGGGCAGTGTGAACAGGAAAGGAGCCATGACGAGGTGGTGGAACAGTTTCCCATACGACAGTCTGTCATTTCTCACCAACATCGAACACACTTCGAAGTCTGCCTAGAACACATTCCTCCATCATTTTCTGCATTTTTCTCGATAGTAAATTGTTTAGGCAGAAAAATTACATAAGTTCACAAAATGACACATTAAACAGCCAACTAGCAGTTGGAAAAGAGTAACGAAGGCAAGTGTTTCGAATTTCACAGAAAAAATTAGATGCCCTTTAAGCTCTTTGAATTTCTAGAACAATTTATGATGGGCCCTTTTTTGATAACAGTCACCCAACTTGAGAAAACTAGATCGATAGGTAAACTTTTTATTCCGCGGTTTTTTCGCGCCATTTCCACGTTCCTATTTGGAAAAAGCTTATTGCGTAACTTTCGGCAGATTAATTTCAATTGAACTCAAAAAGTGCATATATACCTAAGTGCATTCATAAATGCCTTAATATGTATGAAGGCACATCTGTAGGTGTAGTTATTAGATCATTTTAGAACTTTTTCCCAAAAAAAAAAACAAAAAAATCACCAACTTCACTACGTTCATTACTCTTAATAAACTTAAAACTGCATGGAAGATCACCATTCGATCTACAGATTCGTTTTTATATGTCTCTGAGCGGAAAATTTTGTTCCTGCTTTCATCTACATAAACTGAACATAGCCAACTAAGAGTTGGAAAAGTGATGAACGCAAGGAAACTGAAAAAAAAACTGACTTGTTTTTTCAAGAGCATTCAACTTTTGCCTTAAAGCTCTATGAATTTGTAGAACAATTTATTATGGACACTTTTTTGTTAAAATTAACCCAATTTGATAAAACTGGATCAATACGATCAAAAATATTTCGCTGGGAAATCTGATAATTATTTTCCATTTTCGAAATCAAAAGTCGATCACGTTTTTCTTGACCTTTACACTTTTGCAGTTCAATAATGGATTTTGCCCTCCTTTTAACAATGAAAATGCACTGAACTAAAGAAATCACAAGTCAAACCGCGAAAAATCAAAAGCGAACGAATAAATTTTAAGACTTTTTCCTGAAAAAAAAAAACAAACAAAACAAGACTGCTCGTATCAAGGCGAAGCCCTGAATGTTCCGACTGCCTTTTAAGGTTTATGGAGCAGTAGTAATAACATTAAAAAAATAAAATGAAATAAAATAAAATTAATTTTTTTTTTTAAATTCGAAATTTTTTATGAAAATCATCCCCCCCACACGCCATATAAAGTACAAAAAGATAGATTTCGTTCCTTGTAACAAATCAATTATGGCAAACAAGCTTCGTTCAACCAATTTGGAACCATTTATAAGAAGGATTAAATCTCCGCTTACGCGTTAATAGCGCGAATTATATCGCGCGTTAATTGTCCCAAATTGGTCAAAATGGCAATCTTTAAACCCTCATAACTTTACGCAAAATGATCACAGGTGAAATATCTTTTCAAATTTAAGCTCAGGACAACAACAGCTTTCGAATGATAAAAAAAATTCCGTCAAAAATGACTAGTTAAAAAGTCGAAATTTGTCTGAAGAAAAAAACCAGCGAGCACAAATATTCCGTTACCACCCCGAGCACAAATATTCCGTTACTTTCGTATCGAAAGTCGGAACAAAAATCAGCAAGACCTATATAAGAGTACTCACTACGTTCATTACTCTTAAAAACTCATTGCCAATTTTAACGAAATTCGTTCATTCATTACAAAAATTCACAGAATTCATTTAATAATTCGCATAATTTTCATGCTTAACTCCATCGCCAAAACTGATGAAACAAAAATCTCCGAGTCGATAGCAGATATGTGAAATTTTAAGTTTTAACCGGTATAGATTTACGATTACCAAATAGATAAAGGCAATACTTAAGAAGTCATTATTCTTATTTGCGAGACACTTTACCTCCAGCACTTGGATGAGTAGGTAGTAGGATAGTTGCATTCCGCACGCCAGCAGAAGAGCCACATTCACTGACTCACCCTTCTTCGCCTCATAGTCCACATACACATAGGACAGTGTCATCAAAGCCTGCAAGGAAACACAACCAATGCTTAACCTGCTGTTTTATCATCGATTCGAGGCATTAAATTGTTGCATCGAATCAAGGCATTAAATTGTTCATTATTGAACTATGTATGCTATTTATAATTCACTAAACCCTTGATGTTCTAATTTAGTTAATGCTCCTATGCTTTTCAATCCACGTTTAATACATTACTTATGGCTACTAACCGCCAGATAGTTTCCTGCTTTCAGTACAAAGAAAGTCTTGAAGTCAAAACTTCTCAAACGGGGATGATCTTCATTGCCGTAGAACAGTCCTTCCAAACTGTGTACTCCTAAAACAAACATTAAGGCTTAGTTATCATTATTCTTAATATCATTCGTACTGATTAATAAGCAAAACTACTTTGACTCCGTATTTACAAACCTCTATATCTTGAAATCAAAAATACGTTATTCGACAACTGGCAAAATTTAAGGAAAGCGACAACTTTTGATTAGCATCACAAATTGATTCACATTTATTATACCAAAGTACCAAATGTGAGACCAGCAGAGCAACCAATCAGTCGATACTTGTCAATGCCGTGTTTTACACTCATTGAATATTACGAGTTGTGCCTTTCCAAAATTTACGAGTACTATGGTCGCGTTTCCGAAACTTAGCTCAATACACCGAAATTTTTATCGGTCAATGTAAAAAGACTAAAATTTTGTTCCGGTAGTGTATACTGTAACTTTTATGCTTAATAAGCGTTTAATTTTTTCTACACGCCTTCCTTTTTTATTAAGAAAATAGAATAAATAATGCAACGAGCATTTCGTTTAATTTTCTTGTAATTATTAAGTGATTAACAATTATCTTTCCACCATTTTCCGCTGTTGATATAAATCATGGCTTTTTGCAAGGGTTATAATGTTCCAGCGTTTTGGCGTACTACCACAAATACAAGGCCAAACTTCGAATTTCAAAAAACATATACGCCAATACAGCTCTTCAAAATTCAACAGCTATTGATGATTGACACCATTTTGACAAATTTCACTCATTTGAGAAAACTGGATGGATAGGTAATTTTTTTATTCCTCTCACCATCCACTATCAAACTGAAAAACCACTATCAAAAGTAGACACGTAAATCACCGTTTTTTGTGATCTTTAACATTTTGCGGTTCAATAGTGTAGTTTATCTTCCACCCAATAAACCTTTAAATCCAAAGCTTGACTGACCTGTCTTTATACACAGTGACAGACAGTACAATTGGAACATGAACACGAAGCAGAAGATTGAGGAGGAAGACAGCAGCTGCGTTTGCTGCGTGTACAGCTGTGTCACTGGGGCTTCAAAATAGACGCAGATGGCGAAAAGGAGAATGTTGATGAAGAAACAGTAAACCCCATTCGCTCTGTATGTTAGACTGCCGCTCTTCACGAACTAAAATAAAGCAAAAATAATGCAATTCCAAAAAAACAAGTAGATGTGCAAGTACCGTTATGCTCCGACCATATTGGTAAAAAACTACTTGTTTGAGGATAAAAACCAAACCGAAAGCCTAGAACTTCGATAAAAAAAGGTGCATTTGTTAAGTTTTCCACATCAAATAAATATTAAAATAAGACGAAAAATCAAAAATTTCAATTAATTATTGTTTGTGGTACCTGATTTTGCGTAGGACACATAAAACAAAATTTAAAAAATAAGAGCCGGTAACTTTGCATGTAGCACAGAATGTTCCGACCACAGTCTTAAAAACATACAAATAAATTTTCAAATTAATGTCGTTTTTTTTTCTGTATGGTGCAATGAAAAAAATCTAAACGAAAAATAGGAAACAAAGCAAAATCGAGAGAGTCAAAAAAGTCACTAGAGAACAGTTTTTGTAGGAAAATGGTTTAAAAAAATAATCCCGAAAACAAATTTTTTTTCTAATTGTTCTGCAAAATGTTTTTGAACTTTTTGATTAAATGGCGTTAAAAATCTCCATTACTAACTTTACTTGAGTAGAACTAAGTTTCAACGGCCTAATTTAAGCTTCAATAAGCTATTGGTCGCCTGCACGCTCACCTTATTAGCTCGAAATTAGATCAAAAATCAAAAACTTCAAACTGGTTTTTTTTCGACAAAACATTTTTTTAAAGTTTTTTGATGTCGTTCGATTCACGACTGAAATATGATATATCACTCGATTCATTACGATGTTTATTTGAGTTACCTGATTTTGACTGAAAACAAAAAGGATTAATAAAACACACCCGAATACAAATTTCTTCCACATTTTTCAAATGGTCGGAACAAAAAACAGAAAAAACACCCGAATACAAAGTTTCTCCCCATTTTGAATGGTCGGAACAATAATCAAATTAGTTTTTAAGAAAAAAATTTTCGTTTTCAGACTAATTTACACGGACGAATGAGAGTGAATACATATCTATTTCTTCTGCAATTTCAACGGCATTTTTTATCATTCCTCCAACTCTATAGAGATTATTAAATCGACTTCTTCTTTAGTCGATTCTAAACCTACTTTTCAATAATGTGATTTTTCAATACTGTGGTCGGAATATTCGGATAAAATAGCACAGCAACCAGCAATCCCTTTGTTGCTATTTGTGTTGATTTGAAAGTTTGAGCCTGCTATAAATGCAGAGCAAATGTTTGAAACTCAAATGAGTTCATAGGTTGATGCCTTAGAATTAGAGCCTTTTTACGAAACTAATTTCTCTAAAAAAAACTTTTCAGTTGTTTGCTTACGCTAAAACAAATCATTATCATTTTTATTACATTTAATAGGATGGGCAATTATTAAAACGTTTTCAAACTCTAAAACTTTCAAACTCTAAAACGAATCGAGAGCTTATATTTGTTTGGGTACGCGCTAAAATAACATACCTTTCCGACTGGTAACATTACAAGAAGTGCTTGCAGAAAAAAGAATCCAGCAAGCTTCACGAAAGCATCCAGACTGAACACAGTGAGAACATTTGTGGGTAGCTGTGGCCAGCGATTTAAGAGACATCCCAGTTTTCCTTTGTCTGAAATAAATACATCGAAGCAGTTTGCAACTTCAAATTTCCTCTCTGACTTCCAGAGCGATCAAATCAAATTCATACTAACTGCACATCAACTGAGCGTAAAACCCAACGGAATTGAGGAATGCGGCTGTTGTCAGGAATACTACTATTTTCCACAGGAAGCTCAACGTCTTCTTGGCAGCAATTTTGGCCTGCTTCTTCTTGTCGGATTTAGCATCTATTATAGCTTTCTCAAACTTCTCCTACAATAACAATTTATCGTTAGTTTGGAAGAAAAATTCTTGCATTCAGATATCAGGCAATTTGGTTACCAGGAGTCAAATTTATTGCTACGTTTAAGTTTTGGGTTGTTTAGTTTGCTCATATTCAGCATGAACACATACCTTTTCTCAATTATTTTGAGAACGACCTACCTCAATGACTGTAGTTTTTTCTATCGTTCTTTTGACCACTTTGCTAGCAGTTTCAATTATAGCTGGCTTGACTTTGCGCATTTGCTTTGAGATTTCAGGAGACAACTTTGCTTGACTCATATTGTTGGATAATCCAGTTTGCTTTTTATCTCTTTTGCCAGACCGTGCGGGACTTTCACTTCTAGATGGACTTGTTGATCGTGCTGGACTAGTCCCTCTTGTTTTTGATACAACCGGGCTACTCTTTTTCTTCGATTTCAAATCTTCTCTTGATGGGCTCTTAGCTCTCGACGGACTTTTAGCTTTAGGAGGACTTTTAGATTTTGATGAGCCTTTAGTTCTGGCTGGACTTTTGGATCGGGCTGGGCTTTTGGATCTGACAGGGCTTTTAGACCGCGCAGGACTTTCGGATGTACCTACACTTGAATTTCTAGAAGGACTTTTAGCTCTTCCAGGACTCTTTGCTTTTGTTTGACTTTTCTTTTGACTCTTCGGTGTTGCAGGAGTCGCCGATTTCCGAGACCTGGCCGGACTTTGTGACTTAGAATTGCGTGACGTCTTCTGGCTACTGATAATGGGTTCATTTTCAGATATCAATTCCTTTACAGATTCTTTTATCTAAACACAGCATATCACAAAGTTCCTATTATAAATTACAAAAAATGCAAAATTTATCAATTCACGCAAATCAAATTATACCATTCATAAAGTTTGTTGAGCTACGTAAGGGGCTCACTTTGATATAATTATGTCTGTGATCGACTGGGTATTTTCGGCGTAATTTTTGATTAACTAAGAAAAGCCAAAATGACTCAATTTTGGGGTAAAATTTTGGGCCCGAATTTCGCAAAACAAATTACACCATATCAATTCTGCTAAAACTTTAAGCAAGTTTTATCTTCATAAGCTTTCACCTAAACTCAACCCAATTTGAGAAAAATGCGTTTTAAATTTCAAGTTTAACGCGTTTTGTCCGGTTAATTTAAATCAGCACTGTATATCGCTCTCCATAAAAACCCTGCTCTACTGCCAATTGAAAAAGCCATTCACTCACTAACAGATAATTATTCGAGGAGCAAAACTCGATGTATACTGTTTAATGACCCAAAAAATGCGTTCACAATTCTCAATCGAAAAGAAGCTTTTATAAACATTGAACATTTGTTTCCGTCGCTCTAACTGCCCTGCGAAATTCTTGCACATTTCCAACAAAAATGTACATAAAAAATTTCAATTTTGTCATAAGAAGGTACAACCACAGGTGATCCATTGGCTATAGGCATATACTGTATCGCTATAACCTTTCTAATGAAAATCACCTGGCGCGAAAACCTTACTCAAAGATGATACGCCGATGATCGCAATGTTAAAGATCGCATAAGAAAATTGAAAACATTTCTTGAAAATTTAAAAGAACATGGACGAGCCCTCGGCTACCATGTAACGAAGTGCCAATCGATAGTAAAATTTGATTTCTTTAACAAAGCAAAAGAAATTCAAAAAATGAAACAGTAGAAATCATCGATGGGCATCGAGTGCTCAGTTCTGTTATAGGCGATAAACAGTCTTGTAAGCAACTTGCGCTGGACATAACCGCAAAGCACGTTTAGCTGTTTAAGTTATTGGCACAAAATGCAAAAATTTCTCAAACGCTAACAAATCCGTTACTAATGAAGTCCAACTGAAATTAAATTTCATTGCTCGGACGACATCTAACACTCCTCTTTTTGAGGACACTGAGAATAATTAAACGAAAGAACTCATGCCGGCTCTCATTAAAAACATTGTATGAAAAAAATTGCAGGTTGTTTTCCCTGTGAGAGATGTTGGTTTGAACCTGACTTTACCAGAAGATCAAAAAGATCAGAGATAAAAAAGTCCACTCCTAAAGGTGAAAATGAAAAAATCACAGATACCGACCAGCAACAGGACATATTGCAACTACTATTAGGAAGGAAAAAAAACAAGAACAAAATTTCGAAAACAAATAAAATAATAATTGAAAAAGTTCCAATAGGAAAACACACCAGCAGCGAGGGAAAAAATCTTTTTTTTTTATAAATTAGTGTCATTTTTTCTGCATGGTGTGATAAAAAGATCTGAACGAAAAAAAACTTAGTCGTATTTGCAGTCATAGTAATTATTGCCATTTCGGACACAATTTAAAAAAAAATTGACTAGAAAAACGAAAAAAAATCTAAAAATTTTTCAAAATTTTTCATATCTTTTGCAGAAATTTAGAATTTTCAACCTTTGTATACAAAATGGGCTACAAAACTCCAAAAACTACTTTTACTTGAGTGCAACAAAGTTTTCATTGTTTGAAATAAGCTTTAAAAAACTATGGTAAGCCTACACGCTCACACCATAATAGTTCGAAATTAGACCAAAAATCAAAAATTTCAAACCGGTTTTTCTCGACAATGTGAAAAAAAATTCGAATTTTTAAATGTTCGAATCACGATTGAAAAGGCTTTAATATGTTATATCACACGACCTATTCCGATAAATAATCGCAGTACCTGATTTTGCGTGGAAAACTAAAATACACGAACAATATAACTTGCTGTAAATAGTTTTCAGGGAGGGGAAAAGTACCCGATGAATTTAGCATCGGAAAAAGGTAGCTAGCTCACCGCATTACCGCTGAAACGATATAATTTCTGCTTAACGAAGGTTGAATTCAGAGACGGAATTGCACTAAGATATGGATGAGAACCAAGTAACCTTCCGCAGAAATGCACATGCGTCATGCTATACATTGCCCCAAAGGTGGATATATTCCCACAAGACATAATGAGATACCGGATGTATACAGTTATTTACAGTTAAAGTGGGCACAAGTATGATAGTTGGGTTCCAAAAATTAAGATGTGTCCTTGAAGATTTTTTTAGGCCTTATAATCTTCGAAAACATGGTTAGCATTTGTTTACTTGTCTTTTTTTTTAGTTTTCACCAAGGAAACGGAACCCATCTTTCATACTTGCTTTTTCTTGGGAAACAACTATCATACTTGTACCTCAAAGCGTAATATGGTTAAGTCCCATTTGTACCAACGTTCATTTGTACCAAAAACGGCAAATCAGCTAAACTTCTGATTGGTCGAATTTTGAGCCAACGATTTATTAAACGATGTGTGTACTTTTCAAACAGCATAACACTTAACAGCAGAATAGCAACGTGTTGCGAGCTTGCTAACAAAGGGTAGGACTATACGAATTTTACAGAACATCATAAGCCTATTAGATTTTTTTTAACCCACTAATGATTCTTGCATAGAGGGGCTCTTGGAAGCTTTGCTGGTGCGTACTCATAAGTCCCAAAATGATCTTATGTGAGAGGTCTCAGAGTTGGACACATAATACTTGCATGGGATATTCGAAGGATGAGTTCAAGTTTTTGGAGAGGGCAAATATGACCTTTACATGTAACAGCTGTCTACAGAGCCCTCCAATTGATACATAGGAATTGAGCAGGGACATCACGGATCTCAAGGAGAGTGTGGAAAGTACTCGGATTATGGTGGAGGAAGTTCTCTCATGTAGACAGCCCCAGCAAACCGTAGCTAAGTATAGCGATGTTGTTAAAACGAAAATTGATTATGACCATGAGTTAAGGTTCAGTGGTATACCTGAATATAAGGATGCGGAAAATGAAAGTACAGAAACGGTTGATCGATCAAAAAATTTTGAGCATAATGAAAAACTGATACGAAGTGCTTTTGAAAATTTGGGATTAAACTCAATTGAAATTTCATCTTTTCGGCGACTCGGAAAATTCGATCTTGGGAAAACACGACGCAGGCAGATCCTTGTAAAGTTTCGTGACGTTTTTACAGTAGAAAAAATACTAGCACGCGCCCCCAACTTGAAATGTACGAACCGGAGTATATGGGAAACAAATACTCGATTTTTATTTCGAAATCTTTAAATAAAGAAGAGCAAGCAAAAGAGCAATCATTATTGAAAAAACGCAGAGCTACTTAACGAAGGAACAGCGTACACTGATATCAAGATACGAAAAGGCGTTTTATACTTGAAAAACAGGCCAACTGACTAAATGATTCAAAATTCGAAATTTCAGCTATGTTTTACAATATCCGGAGCTTGTTTAAAATATCAAGACGTCAAGAGTTTCAAACTTTTTAATTGCAAACCCATATGATTTTGTTTGCATAGTAGAGACTTGGTTAAAAAAAGATATGCGTTAAATCAAGCTATAATTCCGAACAATCCTTTTTCGATTTTGACAAACGGTTCTGCAGTTGCTTGTTACGTTAATATCAATCAAAATAAAATTTTGATTGTATGTTGCTATAACCCTCCGGCAAATAGTAAATATGCGTATACAAGTGAAGACCTAACAAGACTTTTCAATAATATAAATCAGCTGACAAGAAATTGCGATGATATTATCAATTACGGCGATTTCAATTTTTCCACGATTAACTGGTGTAGCTTATCTTCAGAAAATTTTTTGGAGCGAGAGTTTTTGAGCATAATCGAAGAAAACAACTTTCAACAAAAAATAGACTTTAATACAGCAGCAAGCGGTATTTTAGATCTCATTTTAGTTAGTGATAACATAGAGTGCGTAAATTTGAAGCAAATGACCAGCGATGAATGTCAAATCACTACCCAATTCATCTTAGTTTTTCGGCTATAGGGCAGAACAATATAAAAAGATGTTATGTAAAAAGTGGTGTGCATAGTTTGTAGTGGAGACTATGAAAATTTAATGCGCCTTATTTCAACAAATCCGTTCAATTCCTATTGCTGGTCAAACCCAAATTGCATTGTTGAAAATTGGTACCTTTGGCTGAATGTTTTTTCTGAATAAAACTATACCGAAAAAAAACCCAGCATCGAGCTTCTTTGCCACCTTGGATAAGCCAGAGTACATCTCATCTAATTAAATGTCTTAAGACAGCAAGAAGAAGATAAAGATATGCATCCAAAGGTTCTGAAACTGAAATCAATGCTGGAAAAATGCTGTGGAAATTACAAGATAGAATATGAACAAAATCTAGCAGCCGAGAGATCAACTGGGAAGCTTTTTCAGGGCCTTTAAAAAATCAAATATTCGCAGCCTTGTTTTTTATAAAACTGAAAAAGCAGAAAATGACAAAGACAAAGCCCAACTATTTTCGAAGTTTTTTGCATCCGTTTACGTACAATCTTCTGAATTTTATGAGCCTTTTCAAGATTCTTCAGAGAATCGTTTTCTAAGCAACCTAACATTCGAAGAAACTGAAATCGAAAGCATATGCGAAAAACTAAATGTCAACAAAAGTAAAGGGCCCGATGAACTTCCACCAGCGCTTTTTCTTAAATGTAGAAAAACGATTTCCCATTCACTTTTTCAAATCTTTACTAAAATTCTACAAATTTCTGTCTTTCCAGACTTGTGGAAAAATGCAATAATCAGTCCGTTTTTTAAAAAGGGTAATAAAGCAGACAAAAAACTATAGACCTTTTCCTCTTTTATCTCTGCCCTCTAAAATTTTTTGAAAGAATTGTCTTCTTTCGACTATATGATCATTACAATAAGATTTTCAACAAGACTCAATTCGGATTTCGAAAGAACCGGTCAACAATTCAACAACTCCTGACCTTTCTAAATGAAACATATAAAGGAATCGAAAATGGAGAAGAAATTGAAATTATTTTAACTGACTTTAGCAAAGCTTTCGACAGAGTTGATCATGGAATTTTGTTACGAAAATTGTTTTCAACAGGATTCAGCGGTAAACTTTTAAAACTGATCAAGTCTTACCTTACCAATAAGCACCAGATTGTTCGAATAAATGGCAGAGAGTCTTCAAGAGAAAAAGTTACCAGTGGAGTGCCACAGGGTAGCATACTGGGTCCTTTGGTTTTTCTGGTCTTTATTAACGACCTACCAGATTACTGTGTATATCTTAAAACTATGTTATTTGCAGACGATGCTAAATTCATCAGTTCTGGTCAGGCACAAGAGCGAATCCAAAGTGACCTACATAATGTGTTTAATTGGAACATCGACAATAATATGCCTTCAATTTAGACAAATGTACGTATCTAAAATTAGGAAAAAATGCAAACGATTTTTTTTTTCAATGGATTCAAGATCAAAGAAATAGGCGTAGAAAAAGATCTCGGCTTGACAATACCAATTGATTTAAACTGGAATATCTACATAGACAATGCATGCAAGAAAGCAAACCGTGTATTTTTCATGATAATAAGGAATACAAACAATCTGAGTCGTACTGCAAAATTGAACCTTTACAAATCTATGATAGTCCCAGTTTTAACATACGCCAGTCCCTGTTATGGATTAAGCAAAAATGAACTTGAGACTATTCAAAAAAGAGTCGTCAAATGGATTTTTCCTGGAACATTGGAATACAAAGAAAAAAATGCTCAATTGCAAATTTTACCGCTTCCTATGTATATACAGATAAATAATATTTTGCTGCTTTCAAAATTCGGATGAGGAAGATACGACGATATGCATGTAAATGTGCCCATACTAACAGAGTCCTCTCGCGGTGTAATGTTTCAGCTGGAACGGCCTAAACGCCTGAAAGCAGAACAAAATTTCTTCTATCAAACTTGCAGACTGGTCAATACTTTAAAGATAGACGTGATTGTGGTCTCAAACAGCTACTACTGAGGAAATTCTGGTTGAAATTTGGAGAATATAATGAAGTTGACAAGTGCACGTGGAAAATTGGGTGCGATTGTGCGGCGAACAACTGCCGCAGCAAGACGTACATATGACGATACAATGAAGTGGCCAGGACCCCATGTGGAAACACAGAAGCCATCCTACTACTACTACATAGATCCCAAAATGAAAAATCAGTCCCATAGGTCCCATAACCGGCTCGAAATTTCGTATAGTCCTACCATTTGGTGGCTAGCTCGCAACACGTTGCCGCGGCTGCGGCGGTCACTAATCTGCAGCTTGAGTTTATGCTGGTTGAACAGAAAAAATCAATCCATAAATTCGTTGGCTCAAATTTCAACCAATCAGAATTCAAGAAGATACATTTTGGGACTTATCCGACTGATTATTTATTTTGGGAGCTATGAATATTGGGACCTATGGGAATTCACCGCTTTGCTCTTGGTACATGAAAAAATTTACTTTAAGCTCCTGCAAAATACTTCAAAATGGTTCTAGAAAGAGGCATTTTTGAGATTAAATCTGCGTTTAATATTATCCACTAGTGTGAGACCGCAATTTTTAGCTTATTTCTAAAATTTTTTCAACTTTCAATTCAACAATAAAACATAGCAAAAATCTTAGTTATTGCTAACTTCCATATTGTGTACATTATTTTAAAATCTAAAGGTGCACAAAAGTGCAAAAAATGTTGGTTGAATTTACAATTTAAATGCATTCTCAAACTATTTATTGTAGCTAGAGTCGATACAATAATAGTAGTAGTAGTTAAAGATTTAGAGAGTTCTCAAGGGTTCGCACCCAGATTTCAAGTTCATCAGTTTAGATTCATCTTGTTTGTGATGTTACAGTTTCCACATCTGCATATTATTCTCCATGTGCATTTGTTTTCCTCGGAGTAGTGTCTAGTAAAGAAGTGCCAGTAGATTTTCTGCAAGGTATCTTTGATAATTTTGTTGCCAAAATTAGGGTATGTTCGTGATACGTAGTTGAAGTGCGAGATTGATCTTCGAGATGTGGTTTTATAAACTTTTTTGAAGCTTCTAACTTGACTAAGATCTCGTGAAGAAATGTCAGTAGCGCAGATAGCTTTTTCATCACATATTTTTTTGAACCGCTATCGGATTCAAAGGATTAGTGCCTAGTAGTTTCTGTCTCTGTCCAAAAAAATGCGCTCTAATCCTACGCTATCAGAAAATTCATGCGTACTTCGAGTGCACATAGAACAGTTCGCAAAATTCTCACTCAAGTAGTTACCAAACTACTGGGGACCAATCTTTTAGCAGACAAATCGTCTAAGAACAAAACTTGACTATTAAGAATTTACGCAGACCAACGTAATTTACTCACGATTTGAAAAAAAGCTATCAACTTCAAAATAGTCAAAATTAGCGTCAAAGCAAACCCGCACGAATTTAAGCGCAGAAACACAACCGATCAATACTAGGCAATGCCACTTCGAAGTAAGCGTTCTGTCTTGCTATTTGTTCTGAGTCTGCTAAAAAGATAGGTCTGCTAAAATCCCCAGCGCCCAATCCAACAAGCAGGCGCTAATTTCTCGTTAAGGGGTGTTTATCATATAAGATCATTTTTTAACTCACCTGCAGACTTCTTCTGGTCTTCATGCTTCAGCGTTCGGAGGTCAAGCTTTTTATACAAAAAAAACAAAAATTATCACTTCTTTTAACCGTAAAATATTATAGTAAAGTTACAAATCACGTGACCCACGCGCGCATTTATTTTCGAATTTTTTCTTATCCATGAAATAAGAAAAAGCAACTATTGACTCAAATAAAAAAAGTTTGATTTGGTGGAGAAAATGAATCGTGAATAAGGAAGATTCAAAATGTCTGCTTGAAAAAATTTTTTTTCCGGGTTGATGAGTTTTCGTATAAAACTCCATTTCAAAATTGCAGCTCATGTGTTACAAATTCAAATTTTTCGTTAGAACATTAACAGAAAATGCACTTCCCAATTCACCCCTCAGAAAATTTCTGCGTTTTGTATCCTTTTTTGTTCGGGTCAAACACCTCACTTTGCCATGAGCCACAATAAAGACCCTCTTTTCCTGAAAATAAAAAAAAAATAAGTTGATTGATAGCACCCAAAAATTTGAGCAGAGAAATTTGTTTGAAATCCAGAGGCACATTTCAACTCTACCGTTGATATAAAAGGGTTTTTAAAACCTTGTAATGGTTGAATACCATTTTAGCATATTGATTTCGTATTTTTGGCATAGAATTAAACGCGCAGCTTCATTCGTCAGCTGAATGAAAACCATAGAATAAGTAAATGAAGACTAAACGTTTCAAATTAGTTCGTACTTGACTTGGAAACCTAATTTCATTCGATTCTAAAAGATGAACTAAAATGTCAATTGATTGGTTCATCGTTTTTTTTTCGTTGTATTTCAATTTGTTCCGACCATTTGACAAATTTTGAACTCCGGTGTTAATTTTTTTCCATGCAAAATCAGTTACCCCAAGTAATCATTGGAATGGGTCGAGTGGTATGTCCTACTGAAGCCCATTCAGTCCAGATCTGAACGACATTAAAAATTCTTGGAAAAATTTCTCAGTTGAGAAGAATCAGTTTTAATTTTTTCTTTTTGGTCTAATTTCGAGCTAATAAAGCGAGCATGCAGGCTTACAATAGCTTAATTAAGCTTAAGTTAAGCCGTCAAAACTTAATTTTACTCGAGCAAAGATAGTTTTCTTGAGTTTGTTAGAGCCGTTTGGTGATCAAAATTTAAAAAATTCAAAAAATTACTTCAAAAAATCAGAAAAACCTCGTGAATAAAGAATGTTTACAATATTTTTGTTTTTTTAGGACAAAAAAATTTTGGATTCTCTTGTAACGAAGAAGAAGAAGAAGAAAGAACACCTGAATTACTATACAGTAAAAAGCCGAGGCATCAGTATAGCAAAGTGTAAATAATAAAGTTGGTTAAAATTCATTGGTTACATCAAACAAAAACACAAAATCAGAAAACAAGCAATAAACAAAACAAAACAAAACAAAACAGTTGCCACAGTTTTGATTTCGTTTTTGTAATACAGCATAATAGTTATTTGGCTTCGTCTTCGTGATGTTAGTTCCTCAAGGCCCGCAAAAGATTAAACAATTTGGTGACATCTCTTTTCTTTGGTAATGTTATTATAGATCAATTCTGTTAAAATTGTAAATTAAACAAACGTTTTCGCACATTTTAGTGCATCTTCAAGTTTTAAAACCTAAGTAATATTTACAGAATGATCAAAAATCATAAAACGTGTCAAAAACATGATTCATAAAAAACAATTTATCAAATTGTTATTTAACATCTATTATGCAATCAATTTTAAAATTGATTATAGTTTCCATGATAATTTCCACAAATTGTTATTATAATTTTAATGATAGTTTCCACAATAGTTTCCCATTTCTGATTAAATAACAGTTGTTTGAATAAAAGGAATACAACTCTAGTAGCTTTTTCGATTTTCAGATGTCATGCTAAAGCTTAGGTATTGAAAACAATATCTATGCCATGCCTGTTGCAGTATCTGGTCATAAATTGTCAACAGCCGTTAAGGTCGGTTTGAAATCCGGTACATCGGCTGGTGAGTCGTCAGATACCACCAAGTGAGAAAAGTTCCTTTTTGATACTCTTGGATCAATCTTAGGAAAAGCTATCAAATTTGAGCAACGATTAGAAACCAAATCCAAAATTCAGTTGCTTTCTATTTTTCCATTTGCTTCTGAAGTTTGTAATTCTACTAGCTTTGACTTCATACATTTTCCTTTTTTGTTTCCCTTAAAAGTTTTTTCGGCCTAATTGATTTTGTCTTATTTTTCTTCAACCTACTAACTTTACTAACCTAATTTTGGGTCGCTCGAGGGAACCATAATACGTATACTTTCCTCCGGCTTGCACAAAACGTTAAAATTTCAGAATAGATTTTATAGTTCAAAATTTTTCATGATAATTTTATTTTTGCTCAAAAATTGTTTTTGAATCTTCCTTAAACGCCGTCGAATGTGTTTCTGGGCTTGTGTTTTTTTTGCAAATAGAACATCATTAAAAACATTTTTTTAAAGTTTTTAATTGTCGTTTCTTTGAAAATTTTTTCAGTTTTCTTTTGACTTAGTGGCTTTCCTTTTCTTTCCTGTCTGTTAGCTTTCAATGCTATTTTTGCGGCTCCGCTTTGCCTCTGCGTTGAATATATTTTATGAACATTCGTGAAATAGATTTAACCTGATGACGCGGCTATTTTTGCCGATTGCAGCAGCATTAGTTTTCGTTAAACTTCTCCGATCTTAATTTCTCTCCACACCAATTTCAGTTTGTTAAGAATGACGCTGCATTTATTAGGGTGACAAAACTTGTCAATTTTTTAGTGGAAAACTGAAAACTTGTGCATCAAGACTATCAATAAGATAAATTTAGATGCGAGTTTACTTCATAAGTTTGTTCAATTTGCTCACTTTGCAGGAATTGAGATTGATGGCAGGAATTGGGATCGAAGTTGGGTTACAGGAATTGAGATCGAAGTTGGTGACAGGAATCGGGATTGATGTTGGGTTAGGAAATGGGATCGAAGTTGGGTTACAGGAATTGAGATCGAAGTTGGTGACAGGAATTGAGACTGGTAGCTGATCAACGTAGCTGAGATTGAGCTTGTTGGCGAACACTTACTAAATAAAAGAATAAATTAAAACGTTACCACATATAAACATATATGTAAATGGAATCCGCAAACAAAATGCGGATTCCGCTTACAATTTGCGGATTCCACTTACAATTTGCGGATTCCACTTACAGTTGCGGATTCCGCAACAGCTCAATTTAACGATACAAATGTCTTATCATTTGTTTGTGGATTCCACAAACTGTTATGGATTCCGCAAATACAGTTGCGGATTCCGCAAGTTCGCCTATTTTTGGAGCGATCATGAGCGGTACAATCATTTAGGTATTTGTTTGTGGAATCCAAAACAGCATAGAAGATCAAAGAAAAGTAGCAATGTTGCAGATTCCGCGACAAATCTGATTTTGGCCTGTTGCGGATTCCGCTTACAATGCAGAGAATGCACAGTTTGGCCTCTTAATGGTTGGCTTTTGAAAACGTTGCAAAGGGTGAGAAACTGGAAAAGACGCCTTTTTTGCTGACTTTGTCTTTCTCTTTGCAAAAAATGTAGTATCAGGCACTTCCCGGATGAAATACTTTGAGGAAAAAGACGTTGGAGCAGCTGTTCATTCTTATCGTGGAGCTACTTTTCGTGACCTCATAGATGTTCTACAACAAAATCCTGCGCTAAATTATTATACTATCGCTATAATTGCTAGATTTAATGACCACTCGGCAGATTGTGTGTGTTTTGGTAAAAATTGTCAATGTTACATTGGTCTCATTACTTATAAGTTTCAGTCCGCATCCATAAACGTCCTCAAACTAATTGCTACCTCAAGCAATCACTTTATTAATAAAAGGCTACTCTAATTGAACTTAAACCTTTTCAATTGAACTTAAGCCTTTCTTCACCTCACCCCTAATATCTTTCATGATAGAATTATAATTTCTCCAGTTTTTGGTTTTGGAAGTTCTATTTTGTGAAGTTGGCATTCATTTCTCATATTACGGTTTTTATATTTTCGTTAAGGTTTTATAAATTTTAATGCACCTTTAATATGTGACAGGCCTACCTTTCTCATATTACGGTTTTTATTTTTTCGTTAAGGTTTTATAAATTTTAATGCGCCATTAATACGTCACATAGGCTCCGCTTTGCCTCTGCGTTGAATATATTTTATGAACATTCGTGAAATAGATTTAACCTGATGACGCGGCTATTTTTGCCGATTGCAGCAGCATTAGTTTTCGTTAAACTTCTCCGATCTTAATTTCTCTCCACACCAATTTCAGTTTGTTAAGAATGACGCTGCATTTATTAGGGTGACAAAACTTGTCAATTTTTTAGTGGAAAACTGAAAACTTGTGCATCAAGACTATCAATAAGATAAATTTAGATGCGAGTTTACTTCATAAGTTTGTTCAATTTGCTCACTTTGCAGGAATTGAGATTGATGGCAGGAATTGGGATCGAAGTTGGGTTACAGGAATTGAGATCGAAGTTGGTGACAGGAATCGGGATTGATGTTGGGTTAGGAAATGGGATCGAAGTTGGGTTACAGGAATTGAGATCGAAGTTGGTGACAGGAATTGAGACTGGTAGCTGATCAACGTAGCTGAGATTGAGCTTGTTGGCGAACACTTACTAAATAAAAGAATAAATTAAAACGTTACCACATATAAACATATATGTAAATGGAATCCGCAAACAAAATGCGGATTCCGCTTACAATTTGCGGATTCCACTTACAATTTGCGGATTCCACTTACAGTTGCGGATTCCGCAACAGCTCAATTTAACGATACAAATGTCTTATCATTTGTTTGTGGATTCCACAAACTGTTATGGATTCCGCAAATACAGTTGCGGATTCCGCAAGTTCGCCTATTTTTGGAGCGATCATGAGCGGTACAATCATTTAGGTATTTGTTTGTGGAATCCAAAACAGCATAGAAGATCAAAGAAAAGTAGCAATGTTGCAGATTCCGCGACAAATCTGATTTTGGCCTGTTGCGGATTCCGCTTACAATGCAGAGAATGCACAGTTTGGCCTCTTAATGGTTGGCTTTTGAAAACGTTGCAAAGGGTGAGAAACTGGAAAAGACGCCTTTTTTGCTGACTTTGTCTTTCTCTTTGCAAAAAATGTAGTATCAGGCACTTCCCGGATGAAATACTTTGAGGAAAAAGACGTTGGAGCAGCTGTTCATTCTTATCGTGGAGCTACTTTTCGTGACCTCATAGATGTTCTACAACAAAATCCTGCGCTAAATTATTATACTATCGCTATAATTGCTAGATTTAATGACCACTCGGCAGATTGTGTGTGTTTTGGTAAAAATTGTCAATGTTACATTGGTCTCATTACTTATAAGTTTCAGTCCGCATCCATAAACGTCCTCAAACTAATTGCTACCTCAAGCAATCACTTTATTAATAAAAGGCTACTCTAATTGAACTTAAACCTTTTCAATTGAACTTAAGCCTTTCTTCACCTCACCCCTAATATCTTTCATGATAGAATTATAATTTCTCCAGTTTTTGGTTTTGGAAGTTCTATTTTGTGAAGTTGGCATTCATTTCTCATATTACGGTTTTTATATTTTCGTTAAGGTTTTATAAATTTTAATGCACCTTTAATATGTGACAGGCCTACCTTTCTCATATTACGGTTTTTATTTTTTCGTTAAGGTTTTATAAATTTTAATGCGCCATTAATACGTCACATAGTGGCGCGGCTGCGGCGGTCACTACTCTGCAGCTTGAGTTTATGCTGGTTGAACAGTAAACAATCAATCCATAAATTCGTTGGTTCAAATTTCATCAGCCGAAAAATTTGACAATAATTCGAAAAAACTTTGTTAAATTTTTTAAGACTATGGTCGGAACATTCTGTGCTACTTGCACAGTAACCGGCTATCCTTGTTCAAAATTCATTTTGTTATCTTTTGTTTTTTTCCACGTTTTAAAATTTGGTTGTAATAGTCAGTGGTAAAGCAGCAACCAGCTGCAGTTGTCACATGCTTTTTGTTGCAGATAATTTATCTCATGTTTTCCTATTTTTTTGTTCAAAATGTTTCAGTTAACATAAGCTCGGCTTAAAACCATAACAGTTTAATTACCATTTCTTGCATGCTGGCGGCTTTTTTCAATGGTTTAAGGTTCTATGGCAGTTTTGAGTTCCCGGAAGTCTAATTGAATTCGGTATATTCTTTGTAAAAAGTTGAAATTTTATACACATGCCTTTTTTTAGCTTTAACATTCCGATGCAACTTACCTTTTCGAAGCAATTCGCGTAAGTTATTTTGCTGAAATTAGGTTATTTATTTTGTTTCATTTTTTTTGTTTTGTGAGTTCTGATTTTCCGGAAATCTTATTATTTTTCTAAATTTTGATTTTTTATGTTCCTGTTGCGTAGTTCACCGTTAGAAGATCTTATGAGTCAAGACGTTAAAAATATTGTAGCATAAGCTGTTGTATCCAATATGTAATCACAAATACCACAAATAATCATTGAAATGAGCCGAGTGATGTATCAAACAAAAGCCCTCTCAGTTAAGAGTTTTAGTTCAAACTCGAGCGAGTAAAGTGATCGAATAACAATCGTTATATAAAAACTTTGCTTTTGGCTAGGATTTCAGTCAAAGATTTCTCTAAATAGAAAATTGGTTTAGGAAATTTCCTTTAGCGTTTTCTTGGCTCTATAGGTTGTCTAAAAATTTTAATAATATTGCGCAAAAAATTTTGTTTTTTATTCCTATGAAGACAAATCGATTGTGCCTAACTCACTAATTTGCTACCCGTTTGTCTAACTTTCTTGTCACACTGCGAAAAAAACGACACTACATAGAAGTATGAATGTGATGTTATTCTTTGGCGACTTTCGGCTTTGGTTCGATTCAAATTTGAATCTATTTTAGAATGTAAATAATTATAGTATTTTTAATTTGAGATATTTTGACGGCAATACTGATTTTAGAATCAGAGATAAAGCCCCTTATTGATTTTCTGACCGATTTTTATTTCTTGGATTTTTAATTTTAGTCTGTCGTGCTTTTCTTAAAGTTGCTCGAATTTGCTTTTTTTCCTTTCATTTTTAGCCAGCGACTTTAATTTTGTTTCGACCAATGTTAAAAAAGGAATTAAGTATTCGGCTGTATAAAAAAGCTCTACTAAAGACCAGGTGTCACAAAGAATGGTACCTCAGAAGTTGAGTAAAGCAGCCATTGAGGTTCTTTCAAACGTGCTTCGAGCTGAAATTCCAAGTTCCAAGTTCTTGACTTGGAAATAAATTGTCTCGCGTTTTATTTGCACAACTGCCACATTTCGTAATATGGCTTCGAAGCTCTACCTTTGCAATGTGATTCAGAAGCGCTAGTCAATTGATATCTTGCATTCTAAGTCTGTTTGTGATGTAGGACTGAGGTTGACTTGGAGAATCTTTTGACCACAGCTGACTTGGAAGAAATCTACGCTGCTCTTCAGGTTTATTTTTAGTGCCATCATTTTATTTATTCAGCATGTGGTTTTGTTGACAACACCACATTGCTTATTTAAATGTTAAAAAAAGCAAAAAAAACCACATCAGTAGTATGCAAAAGATTGTTTTATAATTGAGTGTTATTTATTTTAGGCCGAGGGCAATGGGTACGACAACCGGCTTAGTCTGGACAGAAGCCAACTGAAGGAGTTCCTCACAATCGTCATCCGGAAGGGAAGCGAAGAACAGGTGAATGTTTTGGCCCTTCTCCTTCTGTAAATTAAAAAAACTGTGTATTAAACAATTCCAGGTTTATTGAATGTCCAATACCTATTAATTTTAGTTTTGGTACATTAGCTCTTAAGATGAGTGCCTATACGGTAAAGTGAATGTTTTTGCACAACCTGAGGTCGCCAATATCTAAATAGATTTCTTAAATGTGTAATTTTAAGATTTGCTCAAATTTCAAGAAGTTATAAGATGAAAGAATGTGCCGTAGAAAATTTGCAGGGCCTTTTTTGTTTAGTTCAATGAGTTCTTCGACAAAGTAGATGCTACCAAATTGGGAAAAATAGACTGGGTAAGTTACCGACTTTTATTTTCTGATTATCTCAAATGCTACTCCCATGAGTAGACTCCAAACTCTTGACCTTCATCCATGTATACCCAATCAGCTATCTAATAAGTTATGTAATATTTAAAAACCAAATTGATGGTTATAAATGTACTTTGTTTTGACCTTGTTGCTGTTGCGCGTGTGTAGTATCGGATAGCGGACCACATCTTCTCGGAATTCGAGGGGAAGGATGACAAGAACAAGCAGACCACTGTCCCCAACTGGAGACCCAAGAGGGAACTGCAGCAGAAGTATGAGTCATATTTCATTAAGAGCACTGACTGTCAACTTATGAAACAATAAACTGAAACTCGATTCAGAGACTCGTAGTTATTGCTCTGACCACTCTCGAAATAGTGGAAAGGAACTATGGCGTAGGGTGGTTATTTTTGTTTCGCGAGCTGTTAGTTACCTTCATATGGTCAAGCGATGGTCAAAGAAAAAAGTTCAAATGGTCAAATTTGGATTCATAGCCCTAACATCGATGATTCGGATCTGACGCTGTTTCGGATCTAAAAAATCTAAGCAATAGAAAAGTTACAATTTCTCCATGTTTTTCTCAATGATTTGTGTGGTCAAAATTTTTTAGGCCACTGTCACAGCGAATAAGCTACAGTTTTATTTATCTGTAATATTTTTTTTCTGCAAAGAATAAAGAAAGAAAGAATTTATTTTTCCGATTGATAAATATAGTCATTAGCAAAACAAAAGTAATTTCATCAATGCATTTATCATCGGAATGGACAACTAACGAGACCATTGATCCACATAAATGTTGCCCTTATATAGCACACATACTGAATTTAACATCAAACAAAAGAAAGAAAATAAGTTTTTTTTTTTTTTTATGAAGAAATTAACAAAAAAACAAAAAATACGTGATTTTGATTTTTACCTAATTGAAAACATATTGTTCTTCATAGCGCTACCTATAGCAGTTCAGCTGATGCTCCGGCATGGGAACACGTCGCTTCAAAAAAAAATATTGAAGAAAATTTTCTAAGTTTTCGGGAAAATAATTATTGAGAAAAAATTCAAAAAATCATAAAAAGGGCCATATCTCCTAAACTAAAAGGTTCTGGAGGGTCATATTTTTTCACATAAATCGCAACCTATAGTTGATTGTCCTGTAGCATTTAACCAAGGTACTGAAATTACACAAAAATTAAAAACTGAAAACTAAAGTTGCCAGCTCGTTGTTACCTAGCAGGTATCCATTCTTAAATTTATGATAAAAACTTGTAATTTTTTCAATTTTTGCATTTTCTATCCCATCTTCGAGTAAGCCTCTAGTTTTCAATACGTTGTAAAGCCTAGACCCCCGATAGGCAATTGATTGCCGTTCAAATCGTTTTTTTCTAAATGATTCTTTAAGGAGGTTTAAATTAGCCCTACGCGTTACTTTAGTGGGATTTTCGAATTCAAACACATTATTCAAAAAATCCTCACTGTGTAGTTTGTTTACTGATCGGAGTACAAATTTTAGTAATTCATACACATGAAGCTCGTGCACGGTTAGCAGTTGATTTCTAATAAAAATGTCATCCGATTGTTCGCGACGATTTCGGAAGTAAATCAATTTTAAGATCTTTCTTTGAAGTATGTAAATCGGCATTAAAGAAGAGTAGCTTGAACAACCGTAAACAAGAATACCGTATTGGATAGTTGATTTAATGTTAGTTCGATAGTAGTCTAAAAGCTGATGACGTGGAGCAAAATAACGTAATTTTGAAATAATGCCTGACTGTTTCGCTAATCGCATTCTTACATAATCAATTTGCGAAAAGAAGGATAATTTTGAGTCTAAATATATCCCTAGGTATTTACAAACAGGTTCAGTTTTAATAGCACAGCTGTTTAATTGAAAGGTCATTGAATTGGAAGTCTTAATATTCATTTGTACTGTTTTATCCATATTAATAACTAATTTATTGGCATTTAGCCAGTAGTTCAAGTAAGAGATGTCATTTTCAATTGCAACATTTACTTGTCCTAAAGCAGTGACATTGGTGTCGTCTGCAAAGAGGACAACTTCAGATGATTTGCAAACATGAGGAAGGTCATTTATATATATAAGAAAGAGTAAGGGACCCAAAATTGATCCTTGAGGAACACCGCATTTTATAGAAGACCAGTTTGAAGAAACGCCATTTATTTCTACACGTTGTTTTCTGTTCTTTAAATACGATTCAAACCAATCATAAGTAATTCCTCTGATTCCATAGGACTCCAACTTCTGTAATAAAAGAGAATGTTCAATTGTATCAAATGCTTTTTTCAAATCAAAAAAGAAAGTAACAACATTTTGATTACCACATGACCGCATTTTTTCAGTAAAATCAACGAGTGCGTCTATTGTACTATGCTTTGACCGAAACCCAAATTGTCTACTATAAATAAGTGAGAATTTTTCAAGATAATTGTAAATACGAGTGTACATGGCTCTTTCAAATATTTTACTCCAGACAATTAATAGCGATATTGGTCGGTAATTATTCTCATCAACTCTGGAACCACTTTTATGCATGGGTATGACTTTTGCTCTTTTTAATTTATCAGGAAAAATGCCTTGGCTGAAGGATTTATTTATTAACAGGGTTAAATACGGAACGGTAGCAGATACCGACAATTTAACTAAAATGTTATTAATATTGTCATCACCCGACGACGATTTATTATCAAGTTTGTTAATTATTTGTTCTACTTCAAGTTCAGTAGCCTGATAAAGAAACATTGAGTGTCCCACTTGTTTAAGAGGTGGTAATGGTAGACAGTCCATGTCTTTTTTAAGTTGAGTGCCAATTTCGGAGAAAAAAAACATTAAATCGTTCAGCAACATCAAAAGTTGATGGAGTTACAGAGTGCTGCTGACATGACTCTAGTATTGGTACGTTTGCATCATATATATTTTTACCACTTAAATCATTGAGTAATTTATATGTTTGTCTTGAGTCCCCAATACATGCAGAGAATTTGTTACGGTAAAACTTCCGTTTTGCTCCTTTAATTTCTTTTTCTAGCTTAAATCTTAAGTTCTTAAAATTTTCCAATAAATTGGAATTATTTGGTTGACATTTCCATGAACGATGTGCTCTGTTTCTTTTGGTTCTTAAATTTTTCAACTTGTTGTTGAACCATTTCGGTTTTTTTAAATCAGTAATTGTGTTTTCCCGCATGGGTGCAAAATTTGTGGTAACTTTATTAAAAACCGCAGAAAAAATGTTAAATGCTGCTGATGGATCTGCAATATTGCAGATTTCTAACTCTTTTTCATTCAGTTCAATTTGCAATGAGTTTATGTACTTATTGGATTTATCTTTATCTTTGACAAAATTAAGGTCACGAAAAGTCTGAGTTTTTTCATTTTTTATACTAGGTGGAGTCCATTGCAAGAGGACAGGAAAATGATCAGAGAAATTTTGGTATTCTAAAGTGTGTTGATAGGCTTCATTCAGGTTTTGATAAATGAAATGATCTAGACAAGTGTTTGATGTTTGAGTAATTCTTGTTGCTTTTGTATCACCTAGTTCGAATCCATTTGCAAAAATACAGTTCATGTAATTGTTCGATAGTTGATTAATCTTTGATATGTCAATGTTAATGTCGCCACAGATTATAAAAGGAGTTGATGGCGAATAGTTTTCTTCTAAAAAATAGAGCAATTATAACAAATCGTTTCATAACAAATTTCGGGTTATCTTATATTGAAAGTTCATTCAAAGAATGTTCTTTTGAAGATTTTCTCGAAGAAATTGCCAATAGGCCTTTCCAAAGTATGACGGAATCCTGTATTAGTATTTACTAATTGGTTGCATTGTTTTTTAACTGGCTTGTTTATCCATCACTGTTCATTACTAGTCCCCACCGAGACGTGATCCAGAAGTTGATCTGGTGGGACAAGTTGAAGAAGTACATCTCAGTGTCTAAGGAGGGCGTGGTGGCTCTGTGGAACGAACACAACTGCGAACTCAGCCACGCCAAGAAGGTCAGTCAGCTCTTAACAAATAATTCAAATCAAGTGAGGCCGGGGTGGGTTTGGTTGAGGGGCAGGATTTTTATTGGGCTGAGAGAGGTTTCTGAAAATGCTTTGGCGGGGTGAAGTGGGGTGTGTTTGGGGTTATATTTAATCGTTTTCTTAAAGTGTCTTGGCTCAAGTTAAGCTTGGCTAAAGTCAAGCATCCAGGCGCGATTCTAGGATTTTCTCAACGGGGGGGCACTTTCTAACATAATGCGATTTTCCGAAAATGAGTCACAGCTGTTAAATTCACGCCTCATTTTGTCGCCTTTTTCAGAAATATGTGTGATTAGCGGTTCTGGATGAATACTTTTGAAATACAATGATGCGAAAACTTGAGTCCTTTGAAATTCACACATGTTATTAACACTTGTTTTTTTGGCCGCAAAATTCAGTATATATTTGAACGCTAAATTTACAAAATCATTCCACTCAAATTCACTTTCAGAGTAATGTCTAAACGCAGTTCGACAACAAATCCGTCACCGAGGTCATCCTCAAAGATTACGTCCTTCTTTGGTTTTTCAACTCCACAAGCATCACAATCCAGTGAGTTTCAATTTTTATTTTCATTATTTTTTCAATCAAAATTTTGTTTTATTGGTTAGCGTTTTGATCGTTTGTGGAACTCTACGTTTTGTTTCAGGCGACCTATCCCAGTCTCCCGTGACAGAATCAGATGTCGTGACCGAGAATCAATCTAGCACTTCTGGTACCCAACCTGCAGTCCATGAGGCTTCAACGGACACCCCTGCTGACATTGGTGTTTTTGTGGGCGATCCTTCGTCAGCAACTGATGGACAGAAATATGCTCTTCTGAAGACTCGACAAATACCCGTTTTCCCCGGAAACAACTGGCCGCATGAGACAAGATCGGGAAAAAAGAGACACCTCAATGCACGGCATTTCGAGATTCATGGATCGTGGCTGTGTTACTCACATGAACCAGCTGGACTGTTCTGCAAAGTCTGCCTGTTCTTCGCAGATCGGGACGCGGTCAGACGACGAAATGGCAGCACAGCGCCCGTGACCTTCATCAACAAAGGATGCACCCGATACAGCAGGCTCACAGGCAGTGAGGGATACTTCGACGCCCACTGCAACACAAACTACCACAAGGACGCCTCCCTGGTCGCAGTAGATTTTATCTACGCATTCGAGCATCCCGCCAAGTCAATAGATCAACAACTGGACAAACAGGTTCATCAGAGAGTTGCAGAAAACCGGAAACGCCTCAAGCCCATCGTCAGCACAATTGTTTTTGCTGGTCGGATGGGACTTCCTCTTGAGCACTGTGATCCAGCTTTCTTCTCGAATGTCAGTGTTCTTCTTACGGTGCTTGCGACCCTTCCAGTGACAACTTGCTCAGCAGAGCGCTCCTTTTCTGTTTTGCGTCTCCTTAAGACGTATCTGAGGTCCAGAATGGGAGAAGAGCGTCTGACGGGACTTGCACTGATGTACGTACATTCAGACCTCAAGATTGACCTGGACGACATTATCAACCGTTTCAGCCAGAAGAACCGACGACTAGAGTTCCAACGATAAACTCATTCCATTTTTTGAACTCATTCCATTTTACATTCCCTTTGGTTATAAACTCTCTGAAATATGAAATATTTCGCTTTAACTGATTTTTCAAGGAAAAAATAGTCATTAAATGGTGCGCCGAAGGCGCTTTTCGGAAAATTATGTACTCAAATATGTATGAAAAAACTGGTTCTTTTTTTGGTTCCCTTCAAAAGGGGGGGGGCACGTGCCCCCGGTGCCCCCCCCCCCCCCTAAAATCGCGCCTGCAAGCATCGCAGCCCCAACTTCCTCAACTTAGTAGGAAATATATTTTTTCAAATAATCTCAAAAGAGAACGGTGTGTTCGGTTTGCTTCTTTTTTCGCCCAATTGTTGGCAAAGATTGCAGCTTCTACCCTTCGCGTTAGTCGAGTTATACTATGAAAAATGTCTTCCGATGAAATTGATTAGGTGATGGTAATTTCGTGATGTCATTTATGTTTCTCTTCGCTGTTCAAGTTGATTCCGGATAATATCAAGCAGAGGGATCTTTGGGTGACAGACTGTGTGTTGATGAGTGGACTGGGAAAACTGGCCATGTCCAACACCTGCAAGGAGATATGTAAGGAAACATCCAGTGACATTCAATTGGTTAAACATAATTTAATATAGATCATACGCGCCTAAAGCAAAGTGAAGGATTCTGCATCTTCTTCGATTAAATGTATTATTAACATCAGAAGAAGTACTGTTTGACATTGGTGTTTTTAAATAAAGTATTGACCAACTAGGTGAATCATAATATTTTTCAAAATCCATTTTCAAAACTAGGTGAATCATAATATTTTTCAAAATCCATCTCAAACAGCACCATACTGGTCTCACCGGACCCCATTTAGATGTGCATTTTCGTCTTTTTTTTCAATCACCGCGCTAAATTGACGTGTTTGTTGTAATTTGACTGCTTTTTCAAGCTCCAGACTCCAGAAGCTCCTTCGTTTAACTGGATGACATTTTTATCTGGTTCTTTTTAAAGTTTAAACTCTGAAAAAAAATTTTTAAAACGTGTTCTTTCAAAAAGCATTAGTTCATGTGCAGATGTTGTGTTTGAGGCATCTATGATTTGAACACTAAGATGGAGTTTCCCTGCGTATACAGAATCCACAACCTCAGAAACACACCATACAGTCTGCACTTCTGGTAAATATCATTTGCAAACTTATCCATCTCAATAATTTGATTTGTAGCAGCTGACAAAAAATTCAGTTAGATTCCAAATAATATACAAGACTGCTCGTATCAGGGCAAAGCCCTGAATGTTCCGACTGCCTTTTAAGGTTTATGGAGCAGCAGTAATAACATAAAAAATTTAATGAAATAAAATAAAATGAAATTTTTTTTTCCAAAATTTGAAATTTTTTATGAAAATCATCCCCCCACACGCCATATAAAGTACGAAAAAGAGAGATTTCGTTCCTTGTAACAAATCAATTATGGCAAATAAGCTTCGTTCAACCAATTTGGAACGATTTATAAGACGGATTAAATCTCCGCTTACGCGTTAATAGCGCGAAGTATATCGAGCGTTAATTGTCCCAAATTGGTCAAAATTGCCAAAATGGCAATCTTTAAACCCTCATAACTTTACGAAAAATGATCACAGGTGAAATATCTTTTCAAATTCAAGTTCAGGACAACAATGGCTTTCGAATGATATAAAAAAATTCTGTCAAAAATGGCTAGTTAAAAAGTCGAAATTTGTCTGAAGAAAAAAAAAACCCACCCCGAGCACAAATATTCCGTTACTTTCGTATCGAAAGTCGGAACAATAAGTTCATTGCAGTCTAAATAGGATACTAGAACAGTGTGCAAAGTTATGGGAACATTCTCTGACGCGTACACAGTAACTCGCTACTATTGCATAGGTATTAATGAGTGTATAATATTTTCTATCATTCGTCGCCATATCGTTGTTCTTGTGAATGCAGGCAGAGCTCCGCCAATCCTAATGTCTCCATCTTGTCCCTGGGCGACACCAAGGGGAGGATCTTCTGCCTGAACTTCGAGCAGTCTACCGTCACCCTCTTCGACAGACCCCCCAAGCCAGCCGGAGAAGAGAAGGGTGAGTCATCGTCCTCATGTGCTATTTTAGTCCCATCAAGAGATCTACCGGATCTCTTTTACAATATTCTCGATTGCAAGAGCCATTTTATGCTTCACTGGTTACAGAGTGGATATTCTATGCTTTGAGCGAAATTCTGACGCTACCCTTAAGAAAATCATGGCAAGATAGCATTAAGCAATTGTGAAGTAGCAAAGAGCTCTGAACTATGATTCTTCTAGTATCTTTTAAATCCTTAAAATATCATACTTATGGATCATTATATCGTTGTTTTTGAGTCGTTATCTTCAGCGTCTAGCTCGTTTAATGGAGCAGTGGCAATTATTTTAGTCGCAAATTGATAAATTCTAGATATCATTACAAATTACGTATGAATATGGATTTTTTAGGCTGTGGTTTTCCTTGTTGATCCTTTGGTGCCGTATAAAATACTCTTGATTTCTTTCTATGTTTTTATAGAATCCACTCTGCAAGTGGACTTCCAGGAACTGGAGATGGCGGATCCTCCCTTTGAGAAGGAGAAGGAGAACAGGATCTGCTGGCTCTCCTGGCACCAGTGGCACCAGCCGGAACACTGCAAGAGATACCTCCAAGAAGAGGCCAGGCGAATCAACATGCGCAACAGCACAAACAATGTAAACAACAACAGCAGCAACTTCGGAGTAATGACCAAAAGTGAGTAATTGCATTTTTGAAGTTTGTGTCATGGGTCGACAATAATCCAAAAGCGTATCGATTTTTGTTTTAGAAAATGCATTCTGTCACAATAACAAAAAACTTCAGACAAAATACTTGTTGTTCCGACTTTCTATACGAAAGTAACGGAATATTTGTGCTCGGGGTGGGGTTTTTTGTTTTTCTTCAGACAAATTTCGACTTTTTAACTAGCCATTTTTGACGTAATTTTTTTATATCATTCGAAAGCCATTGTTGTCCTGAACTTAAATTTGAAAAGACATTTCACCTGTGATCATTTTTCGTAAAGTTATGAGGGTTTAAAAATTGCCATTTTGTCCATTTTGACCAATTTGGGACAATTAACGCGCGGTATAATTCGCGCCATTAACGCTCAAGCGGAGAATTAATCCGTCTTATAAATCATTCCAAACTGGTTGAAAGAAGCTTATTTGCCATAATTGATTTGTTACAAGGAACAAAATCTATGTTTTTGTACTTTATATGGCGTGTGGGGGGATGATTTTCATAAAAAATTTCAAATTTCATTTAATTTTTTATGTTATTACTGCTGCTCCATAAACCTTAAAAGGCAGTCGGAACATTCAGGTCTTGTTTTCTTTGCGTCTATTCATGACAGCTTTAGTCCAAATTTTTTGACAGATAATAAATTGAAACGCCTGAAAAAGCTGTCACATTAAAACTGGCTTCGCAAATTATTTCTAATTGTTGGAAAAATAAAATGATCTTTTTCGAGCAAAAAAAGCAATATTTTTAACAAATGTGTCTCGACAAACGAAGTACCTATTGTTCATTTTCTCTAGCTGACGTTGGGTCCGACAAGAAGGACCAAGTGGTGCCTATTAGGAAGGTAGCCATAGCAACTGCATCTGGCATCAAGCCAGGTGGTCGAGCTGATTCGGCCAAGAAGCAGAGCCGGAGTCCCCAGCCACAGCCAGGTGGCACAGAACGACAGATGACAGAGGTGGGGACTATATAAAAACACTAATTATAGTCCATAACTTCATGATTACTAATTACTTTCAATAAAGCTTACAAGTAGCATTCAGCAGTACATCAATCTAATTACCCAGTCCATTAGGTGCGCAACGTAGAAAATAAACAAATATAAAAACGATGAAATTAAACAAATGAAATTGAGGAAAAGACGATAAGGTTTTATTTTCTGTAACTTGAAATGTCAGGTTTAAATATTTTAACTGCCGTGCCAGTATTGATTTTTAAGCAATTTTTCTTCTTAAAGCTCATCTGCTGTTTCTCAAAGGAAATTAGTGCCAGGATTACCCATTTTCTCCGGAAGCTTGGTTTTGCCGGTTTTTCTCTCAAGTTTGCCCCCTTTCCCATTTCTGATATCAGGTTTTTCAATCTATATAAAAGACAAAAAAGTTCGTTTTTCTTGAAAGTAATTGATATTTATGTTTTAATTTGATCAATTATTGCTGCTAAAATTTGTTTTTTTTTTTCAATTTTAAAATAGCTCATACATTAAAACAATCTTTCAGCCTACAAGGATTTGAAAAGTTTATAAATATAATGTGAAAATAAACTATTCAATTGCTTCCCGAGTGATGCCATGCCGTGCCGTGGACTCTCGGTTTTTCTCCACGGCTATTTCAGTGACCGTTTCGTTTCTACTTGTCAACTTGAAGTTTTTTTTCATATCAGCAACACGTGCGCATATTTTTGAATACAGTCGAGTAAAGGATTCTGGTGATACATTTTCTCTTTTTTGTTCTACAATTTTCGAAATAAAGTTCTATTTGAAGATTTCTCTATATTTTAATTAGCAATAATCGAATTTTTTTCCAACCATTAAAAAGGGGAGGAACTTTGTATTTGGGTGTGTTTTAGTGTTTTGTTCCGACCATTGAAAACCAGTTTAATGTCTTAAATTGAAAACTAATCATTAGCCTAATACAGCAGTTTCAAGCTTCAAATCTCCCCTGAACTAAAGTTTATGAAAAGTTGAAATGTTTTCAATTTTTTTTGTTTTTAAATATTTTACTGAAGTTACTGTTTACGGAGAGTCGGTGCGTTCTGCTCAGAAACTTTGCTGTTCCTTTAAAAATTTTCTTAACGATGTCTTCTCAAGCTCATGAATTATGTCAACAAGTGTTGGCTTGAGAGTAAACATTTCCAAGGTTAAGTCAAGGATAGCTGGTTGCCGTGAAAGCAGTCCAGAAAATTCCGACCACAAAAAAAAACAAATAAGCTGTATCAGAACCAAAAACGCAAAAACTATGTGTTTTACTGAGTTTGTTCTCAACTAAGAGGTTTCGTTTTTGGTACGAATTCGCAAGACAGTCCCCTCTGATGTCGAGTGGTGGGTTATTGTTCACTTGAATCTGAAACCCTTTATTATTTAAAAAAAAGTCCATGAGAATTTCGCTATTCAGATTGAATTTTAGAGGTCAGATGCTGGGCGTTTATTTTTGTTTTTTGAGCTTTTTGCTAGTTTTGTGTATATATTTAGAAATAACAAGCTTCATAATTTACTTTCAGATGACAAATGCGACTCAAGTGAGTAATTTATGGAGTTCCCAAGCTTATCAATCAGCGTTTTTACCCCTTTAATTTAACCCACTCGCATATAAGCCCAGAATTAGATAACCCCACTACAATTTAACCCCGTTTTTATACCGATTAATAGAATTTAAAAAATGCTTCAAAGGGATTCGGAACCATAGCGTTGGTAAATATCGGAGCTTCAATTGCCATAATTTTGCGAAACAAAACGAAATAACACACACTCCGCTAAATGCGGTTTAGATTTGAACAGAAATGAGCTGACCGATATTTTAGACTTTGATATGAACTTGAAATTTATACCAACCGGCATGATTCAAATTAGTATAAAAAATTGATTAAATTTTTTTTCAAAAATGAACTTGGTATCGAAAATAATCCTGCCATTAGTAGATTAATTGGCTGAATTTAAATGAAAGGTAGAATGGAAACTGGTTGTAAGAAGAAAGTTGATCTAATTCAAGCTTTGTTCAAACAAGCCTGTTAGTATATCAGGGCAAAGCCCTGAATGTTCCGACTGTGCCTTAATTCATATGGAATAGTTTTTGGGAAAAGAAAATATTTTAAAAAAAATACATTTTGGAAAATAGCAAAGTGTAAAATTTTGAGTCGTACAAAATTAATACGACCAATTAGCTAGCCTCAATTCAATTTAGAATGATTTTATTGAGAGGCATAATTCGCCACGCATAAATTTTTTGCGTTACGCTCTCAGCATTATGAATAAGTTCTTCAAAGTGCGCATATTTTAGGACAAAAAATGGAAAATTTGGCATTTTTCAAACCCCCAGAACTTTACAAAATATTATTGGAGGTGAATTTCTTTTTACATTTGAGCTCAGGAAGTCGATATGGGGCTTAAAGATCTTCAATGGAGTATAAAAAATTTTTGTTGAAAATTATTTTTTCGACCGGTTAAAATTGACGGAATAAAAAAACCGCACCAAGCATAAATTTTCAGTTTTCCTAAATAACAATAACAATCATTTCATAATAAAATCTATCTAATTTTTTGAACCATTTAAAGTTTGTCAAGTTCTTTTGAATTGTCGGCATACAACGCAATATCCAAAGGGTTTGCCAGCCCCTAGTCCCTACCTAGCGTCCCACCAAAGGAGCAATATTTCCGGGATTAAACTGCTAGAGACAGTATTTTTTAAATGTGAGTTAAGACAGTGCGTTTTCTTTGTCTCAGAGAGGCTGCCCAAAGACGTCTTTTCTCAAAAAATTGACCAACAAAGTTTTAGTTGAGTTCCAAAAAATATTGAGATTTTGGACGGAAGCCTCTTCACATTTTAGGTGCTAAAGCGAACTCGTCGGTTGTTTTATGATCAGTTTTAATCCGAGTTTTTTTGATTTTTCTCATATGGTTTCTCTGGTTTTACTCAGTACACTTAGTTGGAAAACTGCTCTGGTTGTAAAATCACCTAATTTGCAACAAATTATCGACATTGAGAAGGGGTTAAACTGTGGAAGGGTTATATTATTACGGGGCTATAAATTAGGGGTGTAAACATTATAGGTTAATTAATGTGGGGTAAAAGTTGGGACACTGATTTATGTATCTTCATTTATTCCTCTGATGAAACTTGCTGATTTGATGTTGCATACTTACCCCTTTTTAACCTGTTTAATGTACCCTATGCAACCTGAGGTCAATCCCTGCTTCTTTTTGTTTTTTTTTTTATTTATGTGCACACTTATTCCCTGATAAATGATTTTTTTGACGGAAGTTTTTTTTTCAACTAACATATCAGTCCTCTTTTTAATTTGCACGTTGGAAAATTTTACCTTCATTTTGTTTCATACTGCCCATTCTCTAAAACTCGAAAGGGCTAAGTTTTTGTTAAACAGGATAAAACAGAAAAATTTTAATCGAGGTTCTCTTTCAAAATAACTACTTAGAATAGCAATTTTATGATTTTGGAAAGTTTTGAATGCAATTATAAATTTTAAATAGAACTTTTTTACGCGAAGTTTTTTCACCATTTTTTCAATTAAAGTTGTTGATCTGATTTTTTTTGTGTTAACCTAGATATTACGATACTTGCAATGGTCTTTCAAATATGTAATTTACGTGACAATATATGTCACTTTACATAAGTGTTGCACAACTATTGCATAACAGTTACATAATGAAATGACTTAGGTGATGGAGGAGCAGATGAAGAAGGCTATCGTGGAGTTGGACATCTGGGCTAGACAGGTGGAGTACATTGCACATCTGGACTGTGTCATATCATGTACCACCACCACAGAGAGCTCTCTAGTGCTGGCTTGGAGAAAACCAGGGGTCATGAAGTAGTGAGTTGTCATGTCTCATAGTTATGTTCAGTGATAGATTGAGAAAAAATAAATTAACCTCCGGTTAGGCCTCTGGCTGGTTAATTTCAAGTGATTTTTTGAAAACTTACTAAAATATTTGAGAAAATGGATTATGCGAAATTAACATGCATTGCCATAACTTTTTCGAAATTAACATGCATTGCCAAAGGCGCCTGTAGATATTTTTTGGGTTGGTTGACCGAAACTGATGACGTAAAATAGTAAAAAAAGGTTGGTCAAGGAATCGAAACCCCGAGGAGGGCGTGAGTCCCTCCCTAAATTCGGCAGAAGTTTTAATCGGGTATCGAACAGTACCAAAATTTTAACGCTTTTTCTCAAAGTGGAATAAGAAGTTTTTGGCTATTATTGTCGTAAATGAGTAATCGAGTAATCATTCAATCGCCAATCAGTATTATTTTAAGCGATTAAAGTCTCTGAATTATTGTTCCGACTTTCGATACGAAAGTAACGCAATATTTGTGCTCGGGGTGAGTTTTTTTTCTTCAGACAAATTTCGACTTTTTAACTAGCCAATTTTGACGGAATTTTTTTTATCATTCGAAAGGTATTGTTGTCATGAGCTCAAATTTGAAAAGATATTTCACCTGTGATCATTTTTCTTTAAGTTACGGGGGTCTAAAGATTACCATTTTGGCCAATTTGGGACAATTAACGCGCGATATATTTCGCGCTATTAACGCGTAAGCGGAGTGTTAATCCGTCTTAGGAATCGTTCCAAATTGGTTGAAAGATCTTTATTTGCCATAATTGATTTGTCACAAGGAGCAAAATCTATCCTTTTTGTACTTTATATGGCGTGTGGGGTGATGATTTTCATAAAAAATTTCAAATTTCAGAATTTTTTTTTTCATTTTGTTTTGTTTTATTTTTAGTTTTTTAATGTTATTATTACTGCTCCATAAACCTTAAAAGGCATTCGGAACATTTAGGGCTTCGCCCTGATACGAGCAGCCTTGTTTACATTGTTAGAGTTTTCCAGACAAATGTTTTGAACTGAGCCGAGCTAACCGTCCTAGCTGCTTCCGAGCTAGACGCAAATTAAATCGATTTGGACCTGTTTTTTTTTCAATCGGGAAATATTCCGTTTGAAAAACATTGTCGGCTTATTATACTTATTATGCTCATATTATGCTTATATTTTTTCGGTTTATTTACCACATCGTAAAATTTTTTTTTCTGTACGCATTTTACATTGTATTTGCTTTCAGTAGTATGATTTACTTTAACTAACCCCTATATTTTTTTCTCTTTTGTTTTTTTTTGCTTAAAATTTGTATTCTGCCCATTGGGTTTGTTTTTGTTCCGACTTTTTAACCAGCCATTTTTGACAGAGTTTTTTATATCAACCAAAAGCGGTTGTTAGCCTGAGCTTAAACGTATAAAGATATTCCACCTGTGATCATTTTTCATAAAGTTTTGGGGGTTTAAAGATTGCCATTTTGGCCAATTTGGGACAATTAACGCGCTATATATTTCGCGCTATTAACGCTTAAACGGAGATTTAATCCGTCTGAGAAATGGTTCCAAATTGGATGAAGGAAGCTTAATTACCATAATTGATGTGTTAATAGGAGCGAAATTTATCACTTTGACTTTTATATGGAGTGTGGGAGGATGATTTTCGCAAAAATCTTAAATTTTATAAAAAATTTTTCATTTCAAATTTTGCTATTTTGGGATATTTGAAGGCCCAGTATATTGCGTTATTATAACATGCGCAATGGATTAATGAGTTCCAAATTGAATTGAGGTTGGCAATTTAGTGTTGTTAAAACAATAGTATACATTTATTACCCAATTTGTATTTTACATAGGGTGTGGGGGATAAATTGAAGAAAAAGTTTGTTTTGCACGCTTAGAATTAAGCTATTTCAATTCACGTTTTATCAGGAAGCGCAGGACTCATTTTTTGAAACGGCTGAAAATGATAGTTGAAAAGTTCAGGGCTTCTTACTGGTATGTTTTTTCCATTATGAGGCCAAACGGTGCACTGGATCGGCGCACACTTTTGTGTCTGAAGGTTCCTGGAGTCCAGAGGCAAGTCTTTACACATGTTAAAATTTGTCGGAACGATCAAAGAGAATGAAATAACAAAAGAAGAACAAAGAGAGTGTCCTTGTTGCGAAATTCGATTGCAGCTCACATAATACAGTTTGGCCTCGTAATGTTTCTTGCTTTTAATTGCCCCGTGCTCCAAATTAATTGCCCGTATTCAAAAAAGAAACAACAAACACTTCAGAACAAAAAAGTCTGAATACATTTTTTCAGTTAATTGAAAATATCTCCCTTGTATTTGAATTTCATACTTAAAATATCGTAATCAGAACATTCTCTGCTGCTTGCACATTAACCGGCTATCATTGTTTGTTGCTCTTAGAGTTTTTGTTAACTTCTGAAAATCGCACGGGGTTATGTCGCAGTTGCGAAGACAAGGTACTCAAATTTTGGAAATTCGTTCCACAGGTGATTCGGTTCTGGAGTCGGCTAGTTTTTTCAAAGCATGTTTTTGTATATTCTTGCAATTTACAGCTTGCATTTTTATTTTAAAATTTGATATTGAAAATTTGATTGTTTTTTAGCCTTCCTCCCCTGAAACTGACTGGAGGTGTACATGCGTTCGACTTCAATGAAGAAACCAATTTGATCGGTATAGCCTAAACATCAGTTTTTTTTATCTGACCACGTCGAATAATTCTATTTCACTCATAATTTTTGTACCTATGTTTTCAAACCCATAATTTTTAAACCACTCATAATTTTTATCTTTGTTGCAGGCATTGCGTGTGCGGATCGAAACGTGTACCTGTACAATCCGTTTGTCATGTCAAAACCGGCAGGGGTAAGTTTACTTGCAAGATTTAAAAAACGTTCTTTTTACTCCATGCAAAAATTTAAGTGGAATGTTTTGCTTGCCGCGTCAATTGAAATATATATATATTCTTTGAAATGAAGCGTTACGTTTCAGTTTGAATTTGACTGGACTCTTGGATGGTCTTTGCATACTGTAATTTGCATGTCCTTAATTTCACTCGAATTAACCCTTATTAACCTGTCGTGAGGACTTTAACAACGTATAAATCCACAAACATGGTTAAATTTATGTATATGTAATCTCTTGAACTTTAATGAAATTAGCAATGGCATCATAATGCTTTTAAATCTTTTTTCTTAATCATTTTAATGTACCGTTTTTTGCAGCCTTATACGAGGTAACCCAAATCTTTTTCAATTACTTTATTCGATAAAAACGTCGCTGGAATCGAGAATTTATAAGTATCAAGAATACCACAACTCATGAGTTTCATTGTAGCGAAAAATGCATATTCTAATATCGTGTTCAACTCATATTAAACATCTCTATTATGCCTCAAGTTATTATCTACTCATATAAGATCATAAGTGTAGCTTATAACATGTGACCATACTAGCATACAGTCAACACCATAGGTGGATGTTGTGAATTAAAGTGTAGTGTGTTAATTGTGCATAGGTGTTGCGTGGCCACATGGCAGCAGTGATTGCGGTGCAGTTCAACAAGAGGAGAAACCACATTCTCTCATTCTCCAAAGATAGGGTCAGACAATAATTGTTTTAAAATTCTCTAAACTTCATTGTCTGAGTTTTGACACATTTTGCATCATTCAACATTGGTCGGCTTTTTAAAAAAAAGAAAGAAAGAAAGAAAGAAAGAAAGAAAGATATGGACATGTTGGCGCCTATAATGATATAAATGGAGCACTTGATCTAAATACAGCTCTAATCAGATCGGAAGAAGACTATGATAAGATGGGGTTTGTGAATGGTGATTGTTGCAGGTGTTGCGTGTGTGGGATGTGGTCCAACAGATCTCCCTGCAGAGAATAGCCGGTCTCCTCTCCACTTGTACCATAGACAGTAATGAAACATCTTTAAAATAACAACTTGCTTTGAAGTAACATTCTTGCTTCAAAATAACAACTTTTTAAAAATATTTGCTGTGATCAAATTCTGAAATTGATTGAAGAAATTGTTTTGGAAAAAAGTATTTGAAAAGAAGAATGCACAAAAAAACGACAGAAAAACACAATTCATAACAATGTTTATCGACCGAACAATTAGTTTGCTTTCAGACATTTCGCCTCCTTGTTTGTCTTGAGTACAAGTTTTGGGTTGACAACTCATTCAAAAAATTACCTTGAAAATAGTTGCGTCACTATGTTCGTGAAATAAACAAAAAGTATCCTTTCCATGTCTCTGTTCTAGTCACTGCGCGCCTGTTCTTCCATTCAGACAAGAGTCGACTGATGATAGCGATAGACTCCAGTCTGATTGTGATGCAGCTGAAGCCAGAGGTGAAGAATGCCGTCACCAGTCACGAGAACCCAGTCACTGCCGCCAAATTCCTCGACCAGAATCAGGCTAGCGCGCTTTGCCACAGTAATAGTAATAGTTGACTGTATAAAATAATATGATGTTCCTGTATGAAGTTGATGAGAAAAAGGCTATCAGGAAAATTCATGAGTGATTTAGTTGTGTTATATCAATCAAAATTGGTTCTAAGGTGGAATATTTTGACATTTCTTATCAGGCACCTTGGGTTCCTTTTTGTTAAAATTCCTTTAAGAATTGTAATTCAACTTGAGGGAAACAGAAAGATTTGGACGAACCGAGAAAATTCTGGGATCACTAAGATTTTATTCCTAACAGTAAAATACCCAACTACACCAGGATAAGATAGGAACAGTGTCATTTTTCAATAAGTTAATGTAATTATACTCTTCAAAGAACGAAAATTTCAATTTTAAGGTGCATTTTAGGGGAGTTACTTTTCAAAAAGCAATGTTTTAATTGGCACTTAGCAAATGATTGGAATGTGTTTAGATTATAAGTTCGGACAATGGTGGCAACGTATACCTCTGGCGAATAGACTCCGGAAAGAGATCTAAGAAGGTAAAAGTTTTTTCTCCATGCTTATCTCAAACCTTTTTTCTACCTTTTTTACCCTCAAACGATGAACTGGTCAATTAAATAAGATATTGTCCCGCATAATTTTCTGTCCTATGGGGTTTTTACTGGGGGAGGTTTTGCTTTTCTAGTTTACCTCTCTGCACAATGGCATGGACATCAGCTGCATGGCTCTGAGAGATGACAGGACTCGCTTCTTCACCGGATCGTCCGACGGAACCGTCAAGGTCAGTACACTTCTCGTTCACTTCAAAATTTGTGATCTCGTTACGGTTCCAAATTCTTCAATAGCGTACAATTCAGAGGTGGAAATTTTTTCCTACTTTCATGATTTCCAGACTTAAGAGTTATATGAACCTATTTGATTATGCAAGCCAGCTGGGAAATTCTTCGTAAAAGAAATTTCAGCGAAAATGATGAAGCTTAAGTAACTTACGTTTGAGGAATGGGACGTTGCCGGCAACATCCGCCGCACATTCCTCGTGGACGTCGAATCAAACAACAGCGGCGACACCTCTCGTCCAGTGGCTGCTCTGGGTGCTGCCTCTGTAGACCGACTGGTATCTGGCACCAGTAAAGCCCAAATGAAAGAGGCTGCAAAGCAAAGCCGCTTCTCGTCTGTGACTAAGCGGAACGTTGTTCACGCGTCTTCCAACAAGAGGGGTCGACCAGCTGAGGTGCTGAATGTGATTTTGCTGAAGAGAGAGATTCTTGCTGTTGGATGGGAAAGGTTATTCGAAATAAAAATATTTCTTTGATTGTTTGATTTTCATAATATTTCAGGTGTGGTTTAAAGGGTTTCGAAATTAAGGGCGACTCATGACTGCGACCACTTCACTATCCAAAGGGTACCCCATTTAGTACTATTGTATTGCGTTCATTCTTACCCCACAAAAAATTTGTTTCTTGATACGCCTACGTTCTAATACATGCTACTAGCAGATACACGAGTTGGTTTTGCTCGCAAACTTTTAAAACCATTTTTTTACTGTTTCAATCCTAATTAAATCTCTTGCTCTAACATATCAGGGTTTCATTACTTGCCTTTTTATTTAAATTGTTGGATTAATGACTCACATCAAATCCCCTCCACAAAGTTCATAGATCACATTAAGTAACAAATGTTGCTGAGTTTTTTGTTAGGATCTTATTGTTATTTTTATTTTAACTTTCAGTTATTCTCTAAAAACTTTTAGCAAATTGTAGCTGGATGGAAACTTTTAAAAGTTGTAGCTTGATGGATTGATATTTGGTCATCTTCGATTTGATAGTTCCATAATGAAGCACTGTCAAAAAATACTAGCAAAAAGTATCAACCAAAAATTGTCTCAACAAGTACTAACAAGTTGAAGTTCAACAATTAAACTAACTTTCAGTGCCTGAGAAAGTTTCTCCCTGATTATTGGACAAATTTGCAAAATATTTAGACTTTGCACGGTGGGTATATGTATACATTTATTATTGGCTCAACCGATGAGGAGTAGGTTAACCGACGAAACAACACATACGCACACTTTGGAGGTTTCTAAGAGCTTAGCTAATCAATTCGATTCACCTAAATCCACCGGTTCCTATTACGCAATCGAAAGTCGAAAGTTCGGCTGATTATTGAGAACCGCTACTACGTCCCTAATTATGACCTACGAGCCTTTTTTATATTTTTCCCAGCTGTGAATTGTTGATTCATCCTCATACAACAAGTATGGATCTTGATGGGCTTCGAACAGCCGATCCTTTGACAGTAAGGTGGTTTCCTTAAGGCGGTGTACTCAATCTTATCTAAAATACGTTCGCCCTTGTAGGTCCGTGTGCATGTTCCGCCCCGGGGAGGTGGAGGATGGGGCCACTGGGACCAAAGTTGAGTGGAAGGGGGAAGCAGTGCACTCGGAAGACATAGTCACTGCCGCATTCGCATCACCCATTACACTCGCAACAGGTACTCCTTACAATTTCGTTTCTGCAAATCCCAGAGGAACTACCTAATGGCTGTTAAACGTGTCTAACGATTGTCCGTCAAATATTATTTCTCCAAATCCCATACAACTAATTTTGTTCAACGAAGCTATTTCTTGACTCAATAGGGCGTTTATTTTTGCGTCTAGAATTTTCATGTGGTATCACTATTGGAGCCGAAACTGTTCAGACCTGAAGCTAGAGGTTAAGATAGGTTCAATACCAATCATTCAGAGGGGAATTGGGCAACGTCTCGAGCTGTTCGGTTTTTCAAATGAAACCTAATTAGAAACTTCATTCGAAATTTTCAGTTATTTTATGGGTCGGAAGTATTGCCTATCTCTAAACGGATAAGTACCGATCATATATGTCCTCGAGGTTTTATTGTCCTATACTATTCTGAACTGAATATTTTTGATTGAAACATAGGTGCAGATCTCAGGTCAAATCGAGTTGAGCAAGCCCCTGGATAGAGTAGACGGAATCTTTTAGGCTTTTAGGTTTATTGTTAAATTCAGTATTCAGTCTTTGTTTTGAATCGACTTTTTTTTTCAAATTTTTTGGTTTTCTGTTTTTGAATGTGACATTTTATGCAGCCGCTTTAAACATCTGTCAGTTTAACAGCCGAGTCAGTTTAACAGCATTTTCAGCTTGAATATATAAGCTCTGTATATGAACGTTTTGGGCTTTGAAATTTTGTCTCACTCTAAACGAGCAAGATATCATATCGAGCCTCAAATAAACAGCGCCTTGATCATAAGGGACAATGAGTAAAACCATCTGCCGTCAACCCTCGTGATTCGTTGCTCTTCTTAGGAAGTCTGGACGGAGAGATAGTGGTCTGGAACATGAACAGCCAGAGTCCCTCCAAGTTTCTGAGGGAGAGGAAAAGAGTGCCCACTAATGTACTGCAGCAGGGCCACACTCATGGAACAGTGAGTCATAAAGTGTTTGAAAACTACATACCAATACACAAAATGGGTTGTTGATATTAATTGGGCTGAGTTGTTTGACATATCTTTCGAGCAATATCTTTCAAAACTGATAAATGCCACTTTGCGACCAAAATCTTTGGTTCAGAGGATTTTAAAAATGAACACAAAGTCGAAACACACAAATATGTCAAGCACAGTCGAAATATACTCGATTTTTGCTGAGACAGTCGAGACATAGATGGAAGGGAGCGGAGCATTGGTTGAGATTTATGTTATGTCGGCTATTTTTAGATGCAATTCTGTTTTTAAAACAAAAATTAGAGGACTTGAAGAATGGAAGCCACTGCGATATTGTTTTTTTTTACATTTTTTTCAATTAATTGTGACTTTCTCAAGACGCCTTTCAGTCATGTATTTGATTCTAGAATGATATTTCAAAATCGTTTGTACAGTGTCAAGAAAAACTGATCCAATCTTTTTCATGTTCCATACGACATTTCAAATTTTTTTAGACTAACTTTGCTCTTTCGTTGCCCAGCATGGCTTTCGAACAATTTCAACTAATTTTTAGAATTTTTATTTAGAGCTTAATTAAAGCCCACTATTAAACAAAAAACGTTCTTGTTTAAACTAATTTTCAAAAGTTTTGTGACTGGATGATTGTGGAACATTCGGTTTTACGTATTTCATGGTCAACCGTGGACAGTTGTTGAATTTTTGGACATATTTGTTTTTTTTTGGCAATTTCGACTTACTCAAGACGCCTTCCAGTCATGTATTTGATTCTAGAATGATATTTCAAAATCGTTTTTTTTTTTCAGTGTCAAGAAAAACTGGCTCAATCTTTTCCTTGTTCCATACCAAATTTCAAATGAATTTTAGACTACATTTGCTTTTTCGTTGCCAAGATGACTTTTGAGCAATTTCAACTAAATTTAAGATCCCACTATTTGAAAAAAGTAGTACGTTTGCGCTAATTTCAAAGTTTTTGTGACTGGATGTTTGTAGAACATTCGATGTTACGTACTTCAACGGTAACCGTGAACAATTTATGAAAATTTGGACATAATTTGTTTTTTTAGGCAATTTTGACTTCCTCAAGACGCCTTCCAGTCATTCGTTTTAATTTCGAAAAATATTCAGATGTCGTTTTTTCAGTGCCAAGAAAAACTGGTCCAATCTTTTTATGTTCCCAACCAAATCTGAAATGATTTTCAGACTATTTTTTTTTCTGTTGCTCAACATGAATTTTGAACAATTTCAACTAAATTTAGGATGTTTTATTTATTTGGAGCTTAATTAAGACCCACTATACAAAAAGTTTGTTTTTGCAGTAATTTTCAAAGTTCTTGTGATTGGATGATTGTGAAATATTTGGTGTTACTTTAGCGGCAGCCGTGGATAACTGTTGAAAATTTGGAGATAGGTTGATTTTTTAGGCAGTTTTGACTTCTTCAAAACGCCTTCCAATCATGCATTTGATTCTAAACTGATATTGAAAAAACGTTTTTGTTTTCAGTGTCATGAAAAACTGGTTCAATCTTTTTTGTGTTTCGTACCAAATCTCAAATGTTTTTCAGACTAACTTTGCTCTTTTGTTACCCAACATTAATTTTTTACCTACTCACCCAGGTCACCCTATTCACCCAATTTTTAGCTATTCACTCATATGCTCTACCCAGGTCCCAAAGGTTTCTTCTCGCAGCAGAATTTAACAGGATTTGACATCTAGAGCAGAATATTTTTTAAAGCAGCTGATAGAGCAGAACTTCAATCATGCGGCAGAATTTACCCAATTTTCTTAGAACTTTAATAAGATGATCTTATGACTGGTGAGATTCTGTTTCTCAAAAATACAAAATACTCATCTTTGCACTAATGCTAACTAAAATTATTTAGTTTCGCGACACTTCAATCTATCCACGACACTTCAAGTTTTTTAACCTGCTTCCTGAAAGTGCTTCGCTTATTTACTAAATTGAAACTTTTCTCTCGAAACTAATTATTTTTCCCCTTGAGCACACGATAACTTATTTTTTCATAAAAAATGAACTTTTTTAGCAGCTGAATGTGCTTTATATTGCCGCAAAAATTTTAGGGGCCTGAAAATAAAGATTAAAACACGGATCGCGCTCGATTGGTGAATACCAAAGCGTTAACTTTTTTCTTTGGGCGTTTTCCAACAAAGTGGAGATTCGAGAATATGTGATTATTGATAGCCATTTTTTTCTCATGAAGATTTTTTCATTTTTTTGTTCTGGGCACAACTCCGGGCTCCGCTTTTTTTTCCGGGCACAGTATTTACACAAGCAATGCTCGTGTTATAGTATGAACTATCTTTTTTTCCAAGCTAAGTCGCAAAAATTGTTGCGACGCAAATATTGTTGCGATAAAATGAGTTAATTTTAAAATTGTTCTTTTGATCAATATCCAGCTATTAAGTAGAGCCAATGTTAAGGATATTAACTCAGAATATTATCGTTCCGACTTTCCTAATGAAAGTAGCGAAACATTTGTGCTCGGGTGGTTTTTTTTTCCAGACAAATTTCGACTTTTAAGTAGCCATTTTTGACGGGATTTTTTTGTATCATTCAAAAAGTGTTGCTGTCCTGAGCTTAAATTTGAAAAGAGTTTTCACTTTTGATCATTTTTTTAAGTTATGGGGGTTTAAAGGTTGCCATTTTGGCCAATTTGGGACAATTAACACGCGATATATTTCGCGCAATTAACGCGTAAGCGGAGATTCAATCCGTCTTAGAAATGGTTCCAAATTGGATGAAGGAAGCTTAATTGCCATAATTAATGTGTTAATAGGAGCGAAATTTATCACTTTGATTTTTATATGGCGTGTGGGAGGACGATTTTCGCAAAAATCTTAAATTAAAAAAAAGATAATTTTTATTTTATTACATTTAATTTGTTCATGTTATTACTGCTCCATAGACTGCTGTATAAATTGAGGCATGTTATTTGGTAATTTTTTTAAAATTGACTGGTACTGCTAATGCGTCATAATTGGCGTGCGTCACTTGAGAAATTTTGTAGACTCAAATTTTTAATCATTCAGTTTTTCCCAGTAGCGTTATCGGTCATTTTTTTTGCTTGTGTATGCAAAGTGCAACTTCGCCTTTGTGTTTCAAAAGGTTTGAATATTTTTATTTTAGCAAACAATTTGAATTTTGGTCAATTCGGATTTTTTATAAATCTACTTGTAATTATGATAAAAAATTTTGCGGAATCTAATCAATCAAATTCAAGAAAATTAGTTTCATTTCAAAATGTATATGTGATTTTGGGCGGAAAGAATCAAAAGACCCAATCGCAACTTCTCCAGCGGAATTCGGTCATTTTTGCTAGAATCCGACGGGGCATTGCAACAGTGTCAAGTTGCGTACAACAATGCCAAAAAAATAGCTCAATAGTGCCAAAAATGAAAAACTCTCTACAGTGCCATTTTTTTTGTTCAACTGTGCCGAAAAAATGAATACTTTTTAGTAGGCTTAAAATATCTTGTGTAAAAAAAATAATAAGCAAAAATTTCCAATAATCTATTTGTCAATGCGTAATATCTTTTCAAGGCCATATTTTGCTTACTTTTTTCTGTCATTTTTTTAGCTATCCGCTCGTTTTGTCCTTTTTTTTAATCTCGCTTGAGTTTTCGGATCATAATTCAAAACTTAGGATAAAATTGCCCAAATTTTTTGTTTCAGTTATCATTCCATTTTCACAAGTGTTTTTGATGGTGAGTGAAGCTGGCCTATCATATAAGTTCTACATTTTAATGTTGAGCTATATTTTTTCGGAAGACTCAAAAAATTTTGAAATTCCCTTGTAAATATCAATCATAATGAGATTTTCCCGATTGTACTTTTTGCGTTTAATTTGTTCTGACTAGGCCGATAGGCATATATAATTTTTTGATTTTGTTGATAACCAGTTGCTAAATGAAATTTTTGGACTGTTTTGAAAACCGTTTGGCAGAAATGATTATGACAGCATAAATGCTGAGCTTCGAGGTAACGTTCGCGAACTGCTGCGGTAAATCGTTCTCGTAATGCGTCAAAAAGTTGTGGAAAATTTTTTTTGCTAAAATAGGTAATAAGAATATGCAAGATTCTTCATACTTTTTCGAAAGAAAAACAAAAGCTGACCATGTTTTTTGGGTTTCAAATAAACTAAAAATCGTGTAAATTTGATTGAATGGCTCTAATGCAGTTTTGCAGGTTCCATCGGCCAAAATTGTACCATAATTGGCAATACTTTCAATGAATAATCTGATTGCCTTGACAATTGCCCAAAAATCCAAGTTTTTTTCGTGAAGAAGCTGCTTTCCGGATAAGGTTTTTGCCCCAAGAATTGAAAAAAAAAAATCATGTCAAACCTTGTTTGCGGTATCCCAGTTGACTGTTTTCAGCGATCAAAATATAAGAAATTTCGAATTTTACGAAAATCTTCATAAATTTTGGGCAGACTTTTGTGGGCTCGTTTTCGGCAGCTGAAAGGTTTCTCTGATAAATTTCTGTATATTATGTAATCGTCGACAGCAAGATGGTTTTAAATAGTTGGACAATCAGTAATTTCAACTTTTCATCAAGGACGGTTGTTGCTTGGCATTTTTTCTTTTTTCGAAAATAAAACTTTGATTCTTCTTGTTTTGTTTTTGTCGGTAACGGTAGCCCCTTTCTAAGTTTTGGGAAGCATCTTTTTCGAAGGAACAACTTGAAGTTTTTTAAGTCCCGCAATCAATAATTTAACGGCCGACAATTATATTTTTAAGTGAAAATTCTTTAATAGTTTGAGTGATAAAATGGTGGGCTATTCTTATGGGCGAAGGACTACTTGCGCGACTTACTCATAGACGAAGGACCGAAAACAAAATTAGACGAAAGTAATTTATTAAAAATAATAAATTGCCGTTCAGTTAAAAGGAATCAAATGAAGCAGTGTTTTGCTTTTTTTCATAACGAAACCCTTGAAAAATGTAAAATTTGTTCCAATTCTTCGGCGGTCAGTGACAATTTGAAAACTTTGAATACTTTTGTGCCGTTTTTATAGTCGGCGAATATTTATCTCAAGTCTGTGGAAATGTTAAGTTTTTTAAGATTTTCATGCTTTCTTTCCAATTTTTAGAATACTGAATTCTGATTGGCTAATTTGTATTTTTGCCCATTCGATACTTCGCCTATAAGGGATTCCACCCACCACAAAATTTGCAATTTAGGCATTTTGGCTCCAATTTGGAGTGATTTTCTATGTTAATTAGCGTCAGTTTTTTTCCCGCTCCTTAGAAAATGCCGTTAAATGATTTCAAAACTTTCCAGCCATTTTCGGCACTGTTGAACGCGCCACTCGATGCGAATAATTTTGTAGTTTTGGTAGGAAAAAATGCGTATTCTTTTTCAACCAATCAGATTTGACTTTATTGACAAATTTACCTTCTTATTGACGAATGTGGCATGGCGGTCGCCTGGTTCCTGGCAGCTCACAGTTCTGAACAGATTATGTGTGATGTTTTGTGTATTCAGGATAGCCCAGCAGTGAGCAGTAGTCGGCGTGATTCAATCATGTCCAACCAAGAAGCAGCAGGAGAAGGAAGGGAGAGCCGAAGTCTTCCCTCTAAAGCCGCCCACGAGGAGGAGGTGAGCTCTTTTTGAATCAATCGAACCATCTCCCGCCCGTCGATTGAATCCATTTAAGAAGGGGGATCATGTTAACTTTTCCCCCCTACAGTACTTAGAAAAGAAATGCCACCCTTATTGAAGAAATAAACGTCGAATCTTAAGTGAATTTTGCACCTTGTAACGAATTTTTCGAATTTCCATCCATACTTTTTGCAAGATGATGGGATAGTTAAAAAGGGAAATAATCTTACAAGGGAAATAGATCAGTGAGCATTTTTGTTTTTCGGTCGTACGGGATAGTCATACAAGATATGTTCACATACTTTAAGTGTTAAGAAATTAAATAAACTGTATGGGACTATGCTACAAAAATCCGCTTTCTTAGAACTTCTTATATGACTTGTAGTAAGAGAAAAAATTCAAGGAAACAGCATATTGTATCTGCTTCAAGAAAAATGTTCCAAGAAAGATTATAGAAAAACGTGTTAAAAATATCGTGACTTATAATCGGGTAAACTATACTTTTTTTCCGGTAAACAACTTTTCTTATTTTCTGCCGACATGCTCAATTCTGACATTCTGAAAAGCTGACAAGCTCAATTTCTTTATTATTCAATTGAAGCTCTTAACTAGATAATAATTACGAGGCCACACTGTGCACAAGATATGTGCACCATTTAATGTACCGTACGCATGTCTTTGGAATCCAGAGAAAAGCCTTTAAACATGTTTAAAAAGTTTGCAACGATTAAAGATAACAAAAGAACGAAAGAAGAACAAAGAGAGTGGCCTTGTTGTGGAATCCGCTTACAATTCATAAAAAAAAACACAGTTTGGCCTCGTAATGATTGTTGAAAAATGTTGATTTTTTTTCGGATTTGAGCTTATCGTCCGAATTACTGCTGGCTGATTTTTTGTTTTTCAAATGCTATTTATATGACCTGCTTAGGTTTTGAAGCGGTTTTATTTTAAAATTTTTAATTCAAACAGTTTTTTTCTATAATTTAAAGTTGCTCTGTAATTTGTAATTTCACCAACTATGACTTTTAATACTTTATATTTGTTGCTAATTTCGGCTAAAAGAGTTCGGCAAATATTATATCGGCTTCGTCAACTAATGTTGCGCAGTTTCAAGGGCAAATCGTTTTTATAGTTTTTTTGCCTGTTTCAGGAGGGATATGTCGTGGAATTTTTTCTTCAAAAAATTTCATAGCTTGACTAATTTTTATGTCTAAGATTTCTTTTTCGTTCGGCTTAAGGAGGATCGACCCAACTTTCTGCCTGAGTCATCACTCGGTCATTGATTCTCAATAATACTTAAGGCTGTTTACGAACATTGTCCGAAACGAAGGTGTGAAATTTTTGTAGATAGAGCTTCTTGGATTTTTCAATGCTTTTAATGCAATGTTTTAATTGTATCGCATTGGCTGCGACACTCTATTTTGCTTTCATGTATTGTATTTACATAAGTATATTTTGTATTATATAATGAACTATATTTTTTTTTGCAACCGAAGTCGCAAATATTGTTGTGATGCAGTTGCGACAAAATATGAATTTTTTTTAAAGGGTTCATTTTGATCCAGCTGTTAAGTACAACCAATGCTAAGGATATTAACACAGACTAATATTAAGATTAATGAACATAGTGAGAACTCTTATATAGGTCTTGCTGATTTTTTTGTTTGTTGTTTTTTTTCAGGAAAAAGTCTAAAAATTTGTTCACGCTCAGTTTTGATTTTTCGCAGTTTGACTTGTGATTTTTTCAATTTAAGTCCATTTCCATTGATGAAAGGAAGACAAAATCTACTATCGAACAGCAAAAATTTAAAGATCATGAATAACGTGATCGACTTCTAGTTTCGAAAATGGAAATTATTTATCAGATATCCTAGTGAAATAAAAGTTTTGCCTATTGCTCCAATTTTCTCACTTTGGGTTAATTTTAACAAAAAGTGTACATCATAAGTTTTTCTACAAATTCAAAGAGCTCTAAGGCCATCTATTTTTTTCTTCGAAATTCAAAAGTTGAATATTTTTGAAAAAAAAACAAGTCAGTTTTTGTTTCAGTTTCATTGCGTTCATTACTCTTTTCCAATGTCAGTTGGCTATCTTATTACAAACAGCACTTTAGCTTCATTGTATCGTGCATCTGTAGCGTAGAGGTAGGGAAAGAGACTAGCAACAAAATAAAAGGGTTCGAATGTCCGACACCTGGGCAGTGTCGGATGTTTTTAATGAACTTTTTCGTATACTAGTTTAAATGCGTCCGCTCTATAAGTTGAGGCATGCTAGTTGGTAAATTCCTGTTTCATTAAAACAGGTATTATGAAAAAGTACGGGGTTTTATATTGTTTTTTTTATTTTTTTGAGACGCTTTGAAAATTTTTTTGACTGTTTCAAAAATTTAGTTTTTCTCGAAAACTACTCTACCGATTTTTAAAAAAGGGTTACCAATGGAAATTCCGTCACCCATTCCCCTGTGTGCCTGCATAATCTTCTAGTCTCCTTTAACCTTATCCCATTTTCTACAGCCTTCGAAAAAGAGTTTGAGGGGGAATTTTTGACCCAATTTTTTTTGGATTTTTATACTTTTTCTCGAAGACCACCCTCACAAATCTAAGATTTTTAGTTCAACGGATAGAAAAAGTTGTGGGAAGCTCTTTTGCATAAGCGGCGACGTCCAAATTTTTTTGCACAAAAACTTATGGCCCTTGGAAAAATTGAATTTTCGATTTTTTGACCTGTTTTTGAAACAATAGACTTTTCTCGAAAACTACTCTCCCAAATCTGAGGTTTTGGTTTCAATGGGTAGCACAGGTTTTCGAGGTTTCGCCTGCATAAGCGGTTAAGCCCAATTTTTTTACCCGAGCCGGTTAAGCGCAAGTTGAAATTTTGACTGTTTTTTTGAAACTTTTGACTTTTCTCAGTAATTACCTTCCCGAATCTGAGATATTAGTTTTTTTGCGAAGAATGGGTTGTGGGCAGTTCCACTGTACAAACGATTACGCGCCCATTTTTTTTACACAAAAAAATATGCCCCCCCCCCCCCCCCCGGAAAAGTCAATTTTTCGATTTTTTTTCTACCGTTTTTTGAAACTTTTTGACTTCGCTCGAAAACTACCCATCCAAATCTAATGAGCAACGTTTTAAGCATATTTCAACCTAATATGCTGTTGTAATCACTTCAATTGTTAAGAAAACTGAAGTAGTTGATGAAACTAACAGCTTTTGAAGTCGTTATATTGGGACTTACTTTACCCTTGTCCTTCCGCATCAATGCAAATTTTTCAAAAATTAGCAAACAGGTATTTCCAGCTATAGCTGGCCTCTATTTTTTTTTCTTCAAATTGACTGGTACTGCTAATGCGCCATGATTGGCTGGCGTCACTTAGCAATTATGTAGACTCATAATTGGCATACGTCACTTAAGAAACTCTGTATCTCAAAGTTTTACTCATTCAGTTTTTCCCAGTAGCGTTATCGGTCATATTTTTGCTTATGTATGCAAAGTACAACTTCGCCTCTGTGTTAAGTTTTAAAATGATAACTTTTGACCTACCCAGACTGTTTGAGACTGTTTGCTTGATCGGATTTTTGAGCTCGAGTTTTCCAATGGTCTGAGGCAAGGTTAATATAACAAATTTGCGATCAACTGTTACACCCAGTCAATTTAGAGGAGAGAAAATGAATTCTTTCAAAGGTATTTCCCATCGATTTTGTACGCTCCCATTTAAAGGTTGATTAAAGGTCCTTTTTAAAATGTGAAATGAGCTAGGATTTGGAAATTCAATTTCGGTCATTTTAATTGGCTTTTTTACGCGTGATTTATGGTTCCGAGTTTCGAAGAAAGTGCGGAATATTTATGCTTGGGAAGGTTTTTGTTCCCATTTGCAAAGAAAGTACGGAATATATGCTCGGGGTGGTTTTTAATTCAGAACAAATCTCAAAAAATTTCCCTCGCGGGAGCGCTCCATAGATCTTCGTAGTACCAGAAGTGGCGTGCGCACCTCTAGAATTTCTTGACTGAACTTTTGCTGTGAAAAGCTCACTAATAGACTAGCGCGACTATAAAAGCGCTGTGATACTTTGATGATGAAAGTCTAACGCGCTTTATTTACTTGTGGCGATTTCTCCCGCATCTTAAAATTGTTCCAAATTCAATTGAGGCAGGATAGTTAGACTTTAAATTACATACACAATTTTTAAAACTCAGCTTAAAATTCATAAATATCAATATTTCATTACCAAAATCTATTCGAGACCATTTTATGGACAGTCGGAACATTCAGGGTTTTGCCCTGATACGAGCAGTCTTGTTTTTTTGTTCAGTAAACTTTCGACTATATAAATAAGCGTTTCTGACGGAATATTTTTACACCATCTGAAAGATATTGCTGCATGCAGCTCAAATTTCAAAAGATATTTTACCTGTGATCTTTTTTTGTAATGTTACGGTGGTTTAGAAGTTGCTAGTTTGGCCAGTTTGGGATAATTAACGCGCGATAAATTGCGTTTTTATGACACGCGTAAACTGCAAATGTGACTTGAGGCCAGCAGGCAGTTTAGTCCTATTTAAACAGTGCGAGACGATAAACCTATATTTTCTATGATACACCCATCCTTTGTATGATACACCTACCTTTTGTATAAAACCTTTTACTTGACCTCGGAACATTCAGGGATTCTTATTGAAGTTTGTTGCGCTAGCGTTAAGCGTGAATTATTTGAGCGCTGTGAATTAATCTGCTCTCAAAATCATCCTTAATTCAATTCAGGATAGTTAAATGGTCCCGTGATTTTAGTACTGGACACACATTATATCCATTTGTTGAGATGGTAATTTAGGGGGGTAGACTTCTTTCCTCCACAGCACTAAAAATTTCATCTTTAGTGATGTTTACGGTGCCTGTTTTTGGTTGATCAATCCAAAACCCTAAAGTTTTTGTTTTTCTTGATGATATTCAAGTCGAACTACGCAACATCAGAGAATATGGAAAAATAGGTCGCTTTGATTATAACTAATTGGCAATTTTCAAAAGCCCATAATTTAACAAAACATGATCTTAGTTAGATTTTTTAAAGATTTAAGGGTAGGTAGTATTTAATGACATCGATAACATTGAGATTGTATAATGAACCCGAAAGTCTGTTCAAAATTGTTATTCAAAACACCTCACGCATTTTTTGGTTATACTGTCTTCGAAATGCGGAGCAATAAATGGAATTCTGTTTCAGATAAATGTGAGCTTCCTGAACTTATGTTTAACAAGTGATGTATATGTGCCGCTTTTTTCTCCTCAATTTAAATCATAAATGTCCTCCCCAGTTATGCGACTCCTCGTGAGCCTTTTTGGCGTTGCTTTAATCCCTGAAAACAGTCTTGTCCATATAAAAGATTTTGTCGTATTATTTTGTACGATACCATTTCTTGTATCCTTTCTACGATTCATACCTATGATTTTTGATGAAACATATCATTTATGTTTTTTAAAGAGTTTTTTTTTCAAAAATGTGCAGAAAAATTTGCTTACGAGTATAATTCTTAGTTCAGATTTCCACAATGATAACTTTTACCCATGCCTGATTTGCCAGGAGAGTTTACATTGTTGGGTGTGCCAATCAACTTATTTTCATTTTTATTGATGTGGGGGTTCGTTGTAAGTCTTGCGAAACAATACTTCTTAGATTCATACTAATGAAATTTTTCATTTATACGATTCATATATGATTTACTGTCACACATGCTACATTATTTGCTTCTTTTTTATGGACAACAAGGCTGAAAGTATGATATAACTTCAATGCTTTGTTAACTCACTAATTAGTTTAATCAACCTTGTAAAAGCTCACTGGTGCTATTTTCCTCTGCAGCGCGAGGAGTTTGCAGTGTCCACGCTGACCTTCATAGAGAGTAGGATGGGCAGTAAGAGACTGTTGGCCAGTGGGGTGGCCAATCTCATCAGCTGTGGCGCTGGGGGCTGGGTAAGATTCTGGAGCACAGTCACCGGCAAGCTATGTGCCGAATTCTGTGCACATCCCGAGGGTACGTCTAAATTTTTTTTTTGAAAATCATTTCGGAGACGTATGATAAGTGATTGGTCTTTTGAACTAGCTAGCATGAAGGCTTAGGCACAATATGAGGTACAATGCTGACCGACGGATCCCTTGAACATAACTACGTTTCTCAGCGTTAGTCTTTACAAAAATAGACTATAAAATATACTTCCAAATGAAGATTACTGCAACTAGGATCTTCATAATTTGCATCAGTTTGCTTCAGTACTCCAACAAAATGCAGCAGCAGGCCTCATAATTGATGCCAAAGCCTCATAATTGAAAAGTTTTGAAGACTACTCGGGCTTACTGAAATCCATGCTTAGTGTTGATACATTTTTGTTCCGACCATTTGAAAAAATATGGAGGAACTTTGTATTCGGGTGTGTTTTAGTTTTTCCTTTTTTTGTTTTCCACGCAAAATCAGCTACCACAAAAAATCATCGGAGAGAGTTGAGTGATATATCAAAATAAAGCTCTTTCAGTCGTGATTCGAACGACATTTAAAAAATTGAAGTTTTTTCACGATGTCGAGAAAAACCGGTTTGAAATTTTTGATTTTTAGTCTAATTTCGAGCTAATTAGGTGGCCGCGTAGGCTAAAAATAGCTTATTTCAGCTTAATTTAAGCCGTGAAAACTAAGTTTTACTCAATTAAAGGTAGTTTTTGGAGTTTTTAGCGCATTTTTGGGAAATTTAGCGCAAAATTTAAAATTTCAAAAACTTTTGCAAAAAAAATGAAAAATCTTTCTATAATTATAATTTTTCTAGTCATTTTTCTTCAAAAGATCAAATTCTTCGTCAGATCAAATTTATATAATTCCAAAATTGCTTGCTTTTGATTTTCTCCATCAGATTTTTTTTCAGTTCAGCTAGTTAATTTTATTTAGTTTATTTTTTTGTTCGGATCTTTTTATGACCACACCAATTTGAAAAAACTTTTTTGTATTTTTTAAGACTCTGGTCGGAAAATTCTGTGGTATTTGCAGAGTAACCTGCTATCATTGTTACTTTATGACTCCGGCATTTCGTCAGATCAAATTTATATAATTCCGAAATTGCTTGCTTTCGATTTTCTCCATCAGATTTTTTTTCAGTTGAGCTAGTTAATTTTACTCAGTCTGCAGAATTCATTTCAATATCGAATGCAATTTGATGCCTTTTATTTGTCATTACGATACCAAACTGGTTTTTTGGGAATTGTGAATGGACTCCACAATAAGACCGTTCTCTTTGATCTTTATTTGATATTATGCTTCTTTTGTTCGCGTCGACGAAAAAGTTAACATGTTTAAAGACTTGCCTCTTGATTCCAGTGTCCTACATACACCAAGCCTATCCAGTACACAGTTTAGCTTCGTACTGTAGATGTAATGCCAGAAAAATTCAAATAATCTACGATATTATCTTGATCTGCTTTGATCAGTTTGTCCCAAAATTTTCATTGACTTCATAGCCGGAATCCAATCTGACATTGAAAAGAGATTCTTTTTTGGTTATTTCGTTTGGTTGGGACTTCGTAGCCGGTGTCCCAAATGCCAGTTAAAAAGAATGTTTTTTTTTCGTTTTTTCTCGTAACTGACATAAGAGATTCGTTTTTCGTTTTTTTGATTTTGACTGAGCGATGTGGCTTGACAGAAAAGGTGTCCCCTTTTAATGTACAGAAAAGGGCACACCAAAAGAAGTATGTGGATGACGACCATTCTCACTTTAATTTGCGCCGTTAGAAGACCTTCAAGGAAATTATAAACTCGATTCAAACCAATTCAAGGACACATATAAAATACCGATACAAGTGGCTTAAATGGAGCCAAAAAGTGTTTTTACTGATTAAACATTGATATTATGGCTCATTAGGATGAATCTAGAACCAACGATGCGTTGGGAGTATACAATAGCACTTCAACAAACTTGTCGTAAAAAAATCAACGCTTGCTGCAATTATCAACCGCTTGGAAGGCAAGCAAAATCGCAGAAATTACCATCGACCAACTCATGTCTTGAGAACGCAGCAGAAAAGCCAGAAGAATGCCAATAAAAAATTTGAAAACAACGCTCTGAAATAACAAAACGCACCTGAGGTTTTAAGGGGCGGGGCGGGGACGGGCGCCCTTTTTCTCAGGGATTCGACCCCCTGCCGACCCAAAGGGTCCCCCTTTGTACTATTTTGAGATATCCATTTTTGGTTGGCTGCCCCTTAATTATTGGTCAAAACTTTTGGTCTTTTGGATTTTTTGGTCAAAACTTTCTTTTTGTTTAAATGTGCCTGTGGCGCAAAAAATTTGTTCAAAATGGGGTCTTTATAGTGATTTGGGAGAGCTCAGAAAATCAATTTGGTCGACCTAAAAAAAAGGTAGACAAATTTTTTGATTTTTTTTTGAAAATTCGCACCCCTCGAGAACATCCTAGATCCCTCCCTGCCAGCACATGAACCTTAGTCAATTTCTGAGAATTAATGGTTTCAGTTACTTGCTCAATAAAATTCACAATTATTTCAGAATTGATTTTAGTCATGTATCACTTGAATGTTTTTTAATTTCGCTGGGAAAAATAAAAAAAAAACTCCTTTGAATTTCGAAATTATAAGTAATTCACATTTTCTTCACGTCATTTTCACTTTCGTAATTGGAGAGCTTAAATTGCCTTCCGGTTAGAACATTCGAACCCATTGCCCCAAAAATGGATTTATTTGCTGCTATCAGGTCAAATTTGTGCTGTTTGTCAGTTTCGAGTTTTTTAAGGTTGTCAGTTTCTTGATCGTTCCGATGTTTCGTCTGAGATAACTGTCTTTCATTTAACATTAACCAAACCACTTCCTTCTGGCATTATAGTGACGAGCATCACCATGCGTTTGGACGACGAGGACAACAGCCGGCTGGTGACTGCGGATACAGATGGCTACTTGAAAGTATGGGACATCGAGCATTATGCAATGAACACGGAAGAGTACTTCTTGGACGAAGCACCAGGTAGAATAAATTAAAGAAAAAAATATGTTAGAGCTTTATTTCGGCTATCGTTTAACCTCCGTTGGCCATTTTGTCATTTTCACTTGGTATACGTTGGTGATCTAATCACGGCTCTGCTCAATTGCTCTTCGTCAATAGAGAAAACTGATGAACCGCCTGTTTTTGCTCACCCCGATCTAGAAATAGGTCGGGAAACAATACTGATTTGGATACATATAATTATTATATTATAGTATATTATAATTCTAACTTTTTTTGATGATTTTTTTAAAAAACTCATAGGATTTGTTTACTTCGCCCTAAATTAAAAAAAACTTAACCGGTAATTAGCGCTAGTCGTGTTGTATCGGTCTGTTAAGTGGTCCTTTTTTAATTTTTATGCAAATTAATTGGTCTGCTGATACTCTTAGATTATTCTTATGAATTCTTATAGTGCTGATTTAAATTAACCGGACAAAAGAGATAATGCTTAAGATGGCAGATTTTGCAATTCAGAGAATAAGTAATGTTTATACAAGAGATTAGACCAGCAGCGGATTTAGGGTGGGGGTCACAAAAAAGTACTAAAGTGGGGGCACTTTAATGGCCAGGAAGTCAAAACCCCAAAAGGAGCGCACATTGTCGCCCTTCCTCAATGTTTTCGTTCCCTAGCCAGGAATAAAAAAACTGAGAAAAATTTATTTAAAATATTTATGCTCTATGTTCTCAACTATTACATTTTCGAGCTTCTAATGAAGCGTTTTTGACGGACCTATTTTGCCATCTGAAAGTCACTGATGCTTTTATATCCGAGTTAACAACATTTTTCGCTCACGAATATTTTTCGTAGAGCTATGGCCAACTTGTGAAAATTAATGCGCGCTATGGCACCAGCTTTCTAAGCATAGCTTGCGAGGCGAATCAAATCATTCCAAATAAATTGCGAATAGCCATAATAAAAGATGAGAAATAAATATATTTGCACTTAGTATTGGTAAAGAACACAATTAATTTTTTTCGAACTTATGAAGCTTTGTTTAAATAAAAAAGTACTACGAAAGTATTTGATACGAAAACTCTCATGTTGTTCCTAGAACTTTTCACAAATGTTTTCCACCAGTGACAGTTTTTGTGAAGCGCAGATAGTTTGAAATTTGCAAGTTGTCGAAATTCTCGCCATTGAGGCTTAGAGTTGATTTAATACCACTCCGAAAACTTTCAAAACTGAATATAGACAAGCTGTTTGGTTTTAATATTCTAGTTCTAGAGGCTAAACTTATCATTTTCTTCTTCACTTACCAGTCTTGTTTGTTTCATAGATTGGTTTCTCTTCATTTTTTCTCCTGGTGGGTGCGGTAGCTTTTTTTAGGTAGGATAAGTTAGAACAACAACTAAGCTCAATATCAGACTAATTATCCTTCGTAGCATGTGCTTTCTGCATACCATTAGAAACCGCTAATGAAAGTGACGGAACGTTTGTGCTCGGGTAATTTTTTCCGGACAAACTTGAAGTGATTTGTTTAAAACTTTGTTTTGTGCTGAAAAAGTCATTTTGTATTTAGTGTTGGATGTGGGGATATATATAAATTGAAATTGCATTAATTTTTTCTAGGCTAGACATTGTCTATAGACCCTAGAAGGCCATCAAAAATTCTGGGCTTAGAAGGCCGTCGGAAGTTTTTAGCATAAAAGTAGCTAAACAGCTGATATCAGCACGAAACCATGAAACTTCCCAGGTATTTTGAAAATCCACGACCACAAGCAAGGCAGACAATCAAGCAACTTAAGGAGTCAAATTACCCATCGTTTGGGCCCAATCAGCACCTTTTGCTTGGAATAATTCCAGTGTCATGTTAATTCGCTATTCATACTCAATTATGGGATGAGAGCGCATAAATAATTTGTCCTTTTTCTAAAAGCTCACATTGTGTAGAAAATTTAGTTTATTGTGAGCTATCTTTTTTGTGTTTACTCTCGTTATTATTTTACTTTTCGCAGAACAAAACGGAATATTTGATCTCGGTGTGCTGTTTAGTTTTTAAGACAAACATCGTCGCTTGAAGTTTCTACTTATAAACCAGATGTTTTTCGCATCAATAAAAGTTTCTGACATCTTGAGCTCAAATCTAAAAAGCATGTGTTCTGCAATTCGTTTTCATTAAGTGTTGCGGTAGGTTTTTTAGTTGGGATAAGTTCTAATGGTAAGCAGAAAGCACATGCTACGAAGGATAAATAGTCTGATATTGTGACGGAACGTTTCACAGCAACAACTAAGCTCAATATCAGACTATTTATCCTTCGTAGCATGTGCTTTCTGCTTACCATTAGAAATTGCTATTGAAAGTGACGGAACGTTTGTGCTCGCGTAATGTTTGTGCTCGGGAGCTTAAATTAAAAAAAAGTTCCGACTGTGATTTTCCCTAAGTTCCGGGAGTTAAAATATTGCCGGTATTGGAATGATAAACGAGCTATCTATTTCATGCTACTTATTTGTGAGCGGAGATCTCTCAGTCTTAGAAATTGTTCCAATTTGAACTGGAGTATGCTATTCGGTTTGTTTAAAACTTAGTTTTGTGCTGAAAAAGTCATTTTGTGTTTAGTCTAGATTCCACTTTTAAACCAGATGTGTTTTGTATCAATTAAAAGTTTTTGACATCTTGAGCTCAAATCTAAAAAGCATATGTTCTGCAATTCGTTTTCATTAAGTGTTGCGCGATTGAAATTTTCTAATTTGGGTAAAAAGAGAGCTGGTTTTAGCGCAAAGCATTGAATGTTCCGACTGCACTCAAGATACCTGAAATAGTTTATGCTAAGAAGAAAAGGAGACTTTCAGAATTTGTTCCGCCAATTGGATGGTTTCTTGGTCGGATTGTTCCAAATCACCGGTGCTACGCAATGAAAGAAAACTGGTAAATAGCAAGCATCAGTTTTTTCAAGTCGTTCGAGTTGGCAGTTTTAAACCGCGCGTAATTGTATGGAAAAATCGCAGATAAAATATTTTAATAATTTGAGCTCAAATCATCAAAATCTTTCATAAAGTATTTGAAAAATCTGTCAAATTGGTTACTTGAAGTTCGAAGTTAGCCTGGTGAAAAGTAACTGCGCAGCACAGATATTCCATCATCTTCATTTGAAGTCAGAACAAAAATGTATTTCATCTATGATCATATATCGCAAAGTTTTTTGGGGGTATGAAAATTGCCGGCTTGTAATTGTTGATGAAAGCGAGATCTCAAGTAACTTTTCGCTTCTCAAATGGTTCAAGTTACGCTTTAAATATCATAGATTTGTTAGAATAGTTTTCAGTGGGCGAGACTTCGGTACTCATAAATGTTTTAAGTTTTGCTTTCAAGATATACATAAAGTTGTTCTTCAAAGCGCGATAAATTGGAGCAGAGCATTTCAATTTTCAGAAATTCGACAATTTTCAATTTGCTAGAGTTTAAGCAAAAACATTACAACAGTTTGTTTGTATCCATTTGAAGCAGAGCCGCGATATCTTTATCGCTTAAAACCTATTTCGATCGCTGCAATTACTCTAATTGAAAAAACTTTCAAGCTAATATCTTCTTTGCTTTCTTTGAAAGTCGGAACGTTGATTTGTTTGACGCAAAACAGCATTTACGAGTGTGATTCTGAAAGTGCTTTTTTATTTTTGAGGAAATAGCGGTACATTTAAGCATCAATTTAAGCCATTGGACTAAATTCGAAAAAAAAAATTTATATTCTGAGAAAAGTTTCGGTTCCCTGTGTTCAATGTCAAAAAATGTATAATTTACCAGCGGTAAATTGTAATGCAGTTCAAGAGTTTTGAGAACTAGTAATTTGGCCTGAATGTTGGACTAATTTACACGCGCTTTTACGAATTCATCCATGATGCTGAAATCGTAAATGCTCATTTTTTATGCATGGCGAATGCTTCGAGTTCAATATAAGACCAAATTAAAAAAAGGGCTAGTCAATTGGTCAGAATATTTCTCTATACGGCTTAAATTTTAACTCTTACTATTTGATATTGGCTATTGGGGGAAAAGAGAAGAGTTCAAAACTTTAAAAATTGTTTTTGATCAAATTTTCCGCACTATAAAGTATTTGAGATCATTCAAAGCCTTCAAAGTTTAGCTCTGACCCGAGCAGTCAGTTTTTTTGTTAAATTTCGCATAAGTTCCGAAGAAGTTGTTGAATGTTTGTGTCCTAGAGTTTTTTTATCCAGACGAATTTCGACCTTTTAGCTTGCCATTTTCACAATTTTTTCCCAGGGCTCAAAATTTTAAAAAAAAACTTTCCAACGGTCTTCTTTTTTTCGAAAACTTAGAGGTGTTTGAGTTTGGGTCTACTTTGACTGCTGTGATTCATGTTGGGATTATCACTGCGCAATATATTTCATTCTCTTGCAGCGTCAGCGGCAATTAAGTTTTTCGAAATTGATTTGATGCAAGTACTTTGCTCTTATTTATCGTTACCAGATTCAAAAAATTTTATTTTGTAATTACCATAGAATGTGGTGATTGAAATATGAAATTAAAATTGCAAAAAGCCTTTTTTTGTTTGTTAGTAGCCATTGTTTGTTGGGAGGGGAAAATAGGTAATATATTACCGGGACAGCCAACCGATCTAAGTTTTGCCGGGCTAGGCGTGAAATCTATCGCTGATCCTTTTCAATGATTCGGCCCAAGAACCAATTTTACAACATCTTGAACTGAAACTATTTTGCTTCACCCTTAGTGGCTGGAATTTGCTACTCAAATCTCAGCACTATCTCAAAATGATTTGTTCAAAATTTTACTTCGGCCTTTAAATTTGCCGAATTGGTCAAAAATACAGAAATTTAATTTCAAATAAGTTTTACCTACACTAGAAAGAAAAACACAGAAAATAGCATTATCAGTGTTTAGCTGTATAAATTGAATTTCAAGAAATTGTAAACTTAAGAGAGAAACATGTGAAAAGACTCCTGTCGCTTAAAATGGCGGTAAGATATTTAGATATTTGTTTTCCAAGTACTAAATAAGACAGGCTAGTTGAGAAGCAATGGGAAAATTCAAAGTGGAAAAAAATTGAAAAGTGAGCAACGGTGGTTCTGAGTTATATTACTAATTTCATATAATTTTGATAGACCTTGCTGTGTTATACAGCAACTTTTTTTCTTGTTTAAACTTTAAGTTGGTAAATCCTGGTACTTAAAATTATCCATAGCTCAAATTAGAACCATTCATTACAGCAAATCATAAACAAAAGTTATTTAATCAATCATAGTAGACCAATTTTTGTGCTCTGTATCATATATTATATGCTGAGTTCACATAACCGGCAACTTTAGGTGAAATTTGTAAAAACAACTCAAATAAACGCTGTTTTGAACCTTCATCAATAGATGATGTTCATTTTCTTGCCTCACCCACAACTAAGACCCTTTCTTAGCATATGATTCAATTTCACTACTTGAAATTTTTTTTTGATTTTTTCGTTCTTTTTAAATTATTTTAAATGAAGCATCGTCTTTTTTTCAGTGTGTGTTGACGAATGGCAAGCTCACGAAGATGCCATTTCTACTGTGGACATGATGAAGTACTTAAGTGAAGAACTATGGCTCATTCTCTCATGCAGTGTGGACCTCACCATCAATCTATGGACAATTGATGGGACACACATCGGAGTATTCGGACAGGACAATGCATGGAAGATCCGGAAAATGTCGCCTCTTGATAATATGGAAGACGATAAAGAGGAAATAAATGAGGTTAGGGGTTGAGGGTTTCGAATCCCATCATTACCATTTATGTTTTTTTTTTTCTGAAAAGCATTTTGTCTGAAAAAATTACGCGTATAAGAATGTGGACTTTTTTCGGTTGTACTCGATAGCTTATTGCTCGGAATTTTTCCTTGATTTTAGAATTTGTAGAAAAATGACACATTACATAAGATTTTGTTTTCATTAATGCCATAACATTTTCATTAATGCCATAATGATTTTTTGTTGCTGCGATGATTAATAGTCATCTTATTCCTCATTAATCATCGGCACAGGTGTTTGCCTTTTGACTGAACAGTTTTTATGACACCATTGTCCAGCTAGACCCCAAAACAAATGGCAGCTTTTTAAAAATAAAAATGAGTGAGTTTATTGTTCCTTTAGAATCGTTCCGAGTCACGTAAGACTTCGGATAACCTGGAAACTCAATCTCTGACCTTGTCTCAATTGTCCGATAGTCAGATTGTGGAATTACTGAAGAAGTACGTTAAAATAGTAGACGAGGATCTAATCAGGGAGAGATTTGACGTCTGGAAGACAACTTCGTTGGGTATGTTACCAGAGTTTGAGAATGTTCATCGACTTAGGAATTTTTAACTTTTTTAAGCTGTAACTACCAATGTACAATCAGAGCGCAACCTAAAAGATCTGCTAAGATTGAGCCGTAGTTTGCACTTAATACTCTCCGTATACTCTCCGTAAAACATCCATTTTTGATGTGATAATACATGATACATGCTAAAACCACCAGTTGAAGACTCATACATATTATAGAGATAACTTACATTGATTAACATTTAGAAACCTGATGATTAAATTAGTATCTATTTATACGTAAAGACATGTGTACTAGTTCCTATAAGGCACGGTCTCTCAAATGATTCGAGTTCAGTCTCAGCCAGACTTAAGGGCAGAGAACTAAGTTAAAGTTGCTATTAGAAACTGTCTTATTCTCAACAAGCATAAAAATTGCCTACAAAGCATAGTTTATATCTCACCTAACGCACGAGGGTATAACAATGCCCAGCCAGCAGTGTCAAAAAAGCCGCTCGGTATTCCGCCCTTCTGGTAGAAAGCTTCCGTGGAACCGCCTACCGAGTGGGAAATTTGGAACTAATAATTATTCTTGCGAATCTTTGCAAAAGACGGAATAAATCTGCAAAACCTACTCGGACCACTAGCACCAATTCAAAAACCACAAGAACCGGGGCACGAACTACCAATAACAGGTGAAACAAAAACAGGTGACACAGTTTAGAGACACGGACCTACGAAAACACGAAAAACGCGTTCAATGGGAAAACCAATGTCAGGGACCTACGAAACCACGAAAAACGCGTTCAATGGTAAAACCAATGACAACTTCTAGTTAACAAAGGGCCAACTCTGGATGACGTCCCGTGGGAAGAAGTGAACCTGAAAATCCAAAGTTACATTAACTTGCGCCTAGGAACCGGAGGAAAGGAAAAATGGAGACATTGGAAGAATTCCTCTGTGGACTTACAGTGCTCGTAGTCAAGAGCAACTTCAAATGCACAGCATGCAATGTTGGAGGACTGGAGGCCGACATAATCAGAGATTTAATTGCAGCCAATAGGTCTAATGACGAGGTACAAAAGGATCTACTAGCAGGAACAAAATCGCCCGAACAAGCGATAGAAAACCAGATACGTATCCGGAAACATGGAACATCCGGCAAACCGAGTGGTAACACAAACATAAAATCGGAGCCGGAAAATTTTGTACAAAAAAGGGGCAACTACAAAGCTCAATCACGAGGTGGACTTGGTCGAGGAGCAAAGTCACACAATAGCGGCACCGGTAGATCACCACAAAATAAACCTTGTTTCAAATGCGGAAACCCATTTTTAGCAAATCATCTCCAACAGTGTCCGGCATGGGACAAAATCTGCAATAGATGCACAAAGAGGGTTGATTTTGCTAAACTATGTAAGTCCAGCGAGGTAAACGCGATCCAAGAGAATTCTTCACCAGAACAGGATTTACCAGGGACAGACATGACCGCATACATAAATTATCTCCAAGCAGGAGATATTATCCCGGGCTAGGAATTAACGCATCCGGATGATACATCAATTGGTCTTATACACTTCGAACATAAAAAGGCAGACACGATCGAGGATAACAATCTCAAGGGACACCTCATCCGGGTCCGATCAGGAAAAAACCTTTTCTTTAATGCAGACACTGGATCGCCAACTTCTTTTGTCCACGAAAAGACAACAACTCTGCCAAAATCCTCCGTGAAATCGGCGAGAAGAATCAAATTGGAAAACAACGATGAGGCTGTTTGTATGATTCGCTTGAATAGATTAAAAAATTCCCTCATTCGGTCAACTAATTGCCCCTTTTGAGTCCGGAGGATGGACAGTTCAAACAGCTTCTTTCATAGTGGTGGAAGATAGACGAGCAAACATCCTGGGACGCAACCTACTACCGCTAATACAACATTTCACTCTAACAAAATTGACAGTGCGGATGCAAAAATTGCAACCTGGGTCAAAACCGCGTGCACAGGACTCTGCACACACATAGGGCGTTCAAAAAACCATATGATTTACACTAACTTTTTCGAAGAATTCAAGGCTCTGCAACAACGGAGAAGACGCATCCCCATCCACATGCAAGAAAAAGTGGAAAACGAAATACGATCGCTAATTGACCAAGAACACATAACTCATCATGAAAAAAGCAGTGACCGAAAATTCATAAGCCCCATCGTAATAACAGTGAAAAAAATACGTCATGAAAGTTTGCAATGGATTCGAAACAAATAAAGAAATCGATCCACAAAAACAATTATCAAATGCATAATTTTCAGATTTTGTTAGACAATTTTTCACAATCGGCGCAGGAAGGTTCAAACAAACCGGTTACGACCTATTTTTCAACAATAGATCTACGCTAAGCCTATAGTCAACTTTAGACCATTAGACCAAAAAACACGTACAGTGTAACTTTAGCATAATTGGTGTTAGGGCAACCGGAACTTACCAGTTCCAAACAGGCTTCTACGGGCTCACTGACATGTCCACACAACTGCGGAAAGCTATAGATTTGTCACCAATCAACGAGAAACACACGTTCGCATTTCTAGACGACATCCTGATCATTTCGCACGGTATAAAGGAACAACACTCTGAAAAACTCAGAAGGGTCCTTGATAAGTTGGAAACCGGAAACTTGGCTATCTCGGTCGACAAATGTAAATTTGTGTGCAAATAAGTGTAGTAATAAATGAAAACGGCACAACCCCTATGCAAAAGAAAACAGACGCAACCGTGAACCTGCAGCATCCAAAAACATTCAAACAACTCAAAAGCTTTATGGTTTTTATTCATCACTTAAGCAAGTTCATTCTAAACCTGGCCCAGCTATGTACCCCATTAAGATCTTTACTATCTAGAGCTAACAAAATTTACTTTGAATGGAACGAAGATAATAAAAAAGCATTCGAAAATTTATTAAACAGGGTTTAAAACATCACCGAGAACAGACACTTTGTAAGTAATAGAGAAACACGCATACCTTGAGACGCTAGCCGTGCCAGTATAGGGGCAGCCCTCAAACAGGAGACACTGGATAGCTGGGCAACCATTGCGGATGCGTCACGTGTCCTAAATTCGTGTGAACAAATTGAACTGGAACGAACTGGAACTTTTGGCCACGGTATGGGCCAATGAACATTTTAAGTTTTACCTATACGGCAGACGGTTCACTTTAATTACAGATCACCAAACATTAGTACGTATTAAGCGCCCATACGTATTAAGGGCCCATAAAGCAACAGAGGTAAAAAAAAACTACTAAAGTAGTTTAACTAGGTGGATCGACAGACTTATTCCGTTCGATTTTGACATACATCAGCTATCAGGCAGTTAAATGGGCCTAAATTATTACATTTGAGGACACACGGTTGGTAAACCACAACCTCCGCCATGCTGGAACGAACATTTTGTTGTCAAACTAATCGATGACTTCGTAAAATGTTCAGATTTCTTAATAAGCAGCATCGCAAACATAACTTCGAACGAAAATCCAACCAGAAACCTAGGCACTAAAAAAGCTCAACCGGAACGAAAATTTATCATCTTCAAAATCGGTTAAGACAAAAACTGCATTCACTGTTCGAAGTCAATTGTTTCAAATTTTTCGGTTAGCCAATGCACAAATAATTCATAATTCTTCAGATAACAAAAATTCCAATCGCGTGCCATAAATCAACAAACAATTAAAACAAGGCATGGCCGTACTACCATTTAAACGGATAGTTAGAAAATGCCACAGTGGCAATCAAATCCAGTTTACCTTCCCACCAACTAATTACGCCTTATTCAACGACTTTCTTACTAAACCACCACCGCCCGAACTAACAATTAGCGAAGTGAAACACCAAGTCATCCCGTTATCAGAGAGTTATTTATTCCGGAGAGTGGAAAATAACAAAGTAGACGCAATATGCCAGACAATGAAAGGAGAAGAAAAACAGGACAGAGTGTCAAACAGCTACCATGGAGGAGGAAGACAAGCCATTGTTCCGCTCATGAACATGGTAAAACAGCAGAGATGTGACAATCTAAAAGATTGCTACAGACCCTCTTTTGCAACACCGCTAATCAGTCAAGGACAATATTTTATTGTAGGACGATAGGGTCGTGACATAGGGACGATAGGGTCGTTACATTGTTTCAACCGAAAAAATTGGAAAAAATGCTATGATAAGGGTAAAAATCCTGATGTAATCTCCGGCAAAAAAACATACAACACTCGATGCGGTGGTCGAATCTGACGAAGAAGTCCAGTTGGATTTCGCGGGTCCATTACCTGACGAAAAAACGACAAAGCAGTCTCTATGTTAGTGATGGTCGATCGCCTCTCCCGATTCCCTTACGCGAAATTTGTTTAAAAAAATAATAAAGCTGATACAATCATCCGTTTTTTGCAAAACCATATCATTAAAAACAGCGTACGACGTAATAATCGATGCGATCAAGCACAAGGCTTTCGGGCCAAACGTTTATTACATATTGCAAAAGTAACAATATCAAACTAATAATCGCACCAGTGGATGACCACAGGTCAATGGGTATGGTGGAAAGGGTCATTAGAAATTTTAAAATGAGACGCGATAATAAAAATCCATAAAACAAACAGGCCATACAAACTTGCGTCGGATGTAGCCGATTTGATTAAAACACTTCGCATAACGCCAATTGCAACCACAAAAAATACCCCTTTCGAAGCCCATTTCGGCCGAAAGGCTAACACCACTGAGTAACATTAGCACATAAGCAAAACTGGCCAATTTTCATGGGAAATTCATAAGCTATCTTGTTCAAATGAAACGCTACTAACGAAACCGGAATTACCAGCGGAGGCCATGTGGGACCGGAAAAGAATAGCGAGGACGAGCTTGACGTGGTATACAAGGACACGATAACAACAAAGCAGTGGGACAATCAGTACTTATCTGAACCAACCTTCCTTCCCGCTCCAACAACAGACATCACTGCCAAGAACACTCAAGAAATCACAGTGGACAATACTCAGATACCACGAGAAAACCCGGGGAAACAACGAGCTAAAGAGCAACGGGACACTACGACAAATACGGATGCAATCACACTTGAGAGCAGCGATGAGGAGTGTGACCAACAACTACTCAAAAAGTTCCTAAAAGGTGCACATCTACCGCTTTCGAACAAACTTTACGTATTAATAAAGCTAAAACAGGCATTCTTAAGCAGAGAAAAAAACCTCTCAGAACACCTAAAAACACGCAAACCAATAAGACTCTTTACAAACCAAGAAAAATAGAAACTTGAAAGAGCATTGCTAGGCTTCTTGAAAAACCGATTCAAAGGTCCAGCACTCAATAGATCTAAAACGGGACTTCGGTTGGAACAAGTTGCTAGAAAAACGGGAACCATGGAAAAGAAAACCAAAAGTCCCGGCAAATTTGGGGCACAATTCAAAATTATCGAAAACGGGTCAATACTAAATTACTCTCCACACACTGCGTGGGTGGGAGTGGACGGCAAACAGCCGCGAGTAGTTAGGCACGATGGTCTTGCCTTCATACCGGACCCAAGGGTCTATGAAAAGTGTAGACCGGCGGCCTTATAGGATTTTGTGGCGTACAAACACCTTCATAGAGCCAAACCACATGTTTCAGAATAAAAGACAATCGACCAGAACACCACAAAGGAGAGAACAACCACAAGCCCCAAACTGTCACGGCCGAAAACGATTCACAAAGCCATTCAACAGTCAATAAATCGCAGGTCATTAAGACCTCAAAGGATGCTCAAACCGTTTACAAGCAAATCCAAACATACCCAGCGAGCCATTCAATACTCCAGAGACAGTACACCGCACCACCAACAGCAAGCGCGACCATCAGGAAACTTCAGCCCCAAAAGAAACCCAAAGTCGACCTAAGCAAAGTCCAATTCGAGTGCGGCACCTCAGTTTCTTTATCGTCCGATTCAAATCATAATCGCAAAACGCCATCCCTCGAAAAAACCGGCCGCTAAAAGGATCGACATTAAAGCCACACACGAGCAGAAGTCCCCGGAAATCAGACGATCCACGAGACCAAGGAAAAGTACACCAGCCACAAAATTAGGCAACGCAATTCCAATTAGTCAGATCTCGGACCCTATTGAACTACAGATAACGGTAGCAAAGATCCAAGACTCAGCAACAATCAACAGCACGCAAAACAATATTAATGTCAACAAAACAGCAGATACCAACCCATCGCCACAGATTTCTTCCCAGGAGATCATATGCACAAAAATCCATGTGGACACAGCAACACAAGAAAATACGCGAGATGCTGGTACGGACAATCACTTGCCGCTCATCAAAACAAGCTCCCGATATGCTCGAAAAACCGTGAACAACCGAGGAATCGTTCAGCAAGAACTTTGAGAAAGCTATGAACATCCTCCAATGTATCTCACCGATCTGAGGAAATACGATGACCTTCCAATGAGAGAGAGAGAGAACTCATCACGCAACAATCAAACAGAACAACCGGACATTCCACACACTGATAGAGACAAAAAAAGAAGGAGGACACCAAAGACACTGAAAAAAGAACAAGAGGTTAGAAAATTGATTTACTCAATAATTCAAAAAGAGGGAAATGTTATCCGTACGGATATTAGAGTAAACTATCCATTGCTGATATTACATATATGCTATAACCAATAGTTGAAGACTCATACATATTATTGAGATAACTTACTTTGATTAACATATAGAAGTCTGATGATTAAATAAGTATCTATTTATACGTTAAAAAAATATGTACTAGTTCCTAAAAGGCACTGTCTCTCAATTGATTCGAGAACAATGTTAGCCAAACTTAAACGTAGAGAACTGAATTTATTCTCTACAGGTATAGAAGTTATCGACAAAGCATAGTTTATATCTCACCTAACGGACGAGGGTATAATACCGTACAAGCTTAATTTTGAGTGTCGCCTTTCAAAAACGCTCCTTCTGACAATTTCATTGGTGTGAAAAAATTCAGTGTTGATCAGCTAACGTTTCTGATGATCAAATTTGTATACGTAAAAGCGGATTTAGGGGCGGGGGAGTTTAAGTTTTGAAAATCCACCCTCTAGAAAACTCTAGATCCACCTCTCTGTACAAAATTGTTATAGAAATAAGGTTTTCATTATTGTGATCAAACTATTTGCTTAATTTCTTTTCTCCCTGTCGTAAAAAATATAAGTAAACCATTGTGAGTATCATTTCAACGCTGGACTAATTAAACTCAATGATAGGTAGCATATTTTTTTCTAGCGCCTTTTTTTAGTGAAGCACTCTAGTTCTGTAAAAGGTAGAATAATTATTATATTTTACCCTGTAAAACTTGCCATTACCTTGCATAGCTTACATCATTTATAAAACGTTATTTGGGCAGGTGGTACGTAATCAGAGTTATTGTTGTGACCACTGAAACCGCTTTGCTTTGTAGGAGTGCGCTACTCGGAAGACAGGGCGGCTAAACGAGAGCGGAAGCAGCCCTCGTTCCAGCGGGACTTCCCCTACCTCTACTCCGACTCCATGGGCAAACCCGCTTTTGGACCACACTATGTAAGCAGCCGTATATACAATACATATGCACACTAACTGCTTGAGAGTTTATTGCATTTAATGAAAAACTAAGCATGAGTACCATTTGTTCCAGTCTCTTGACACTCCTGAGTTAGAAGACACTGCACAGTCTATGCCTGAGAAGCCGAAGAGCATCACTGACGACTCCCTCATGCGCAGTGCAGACGCCGCCACAGACGATCAGCTACACCAGCAGCGACTAGACATATCCACTCGTGAGTTGCCGCCACTCCAGTAACCATTTCCGCTCACTTTTGAGATCAGTAGCTGCATAAAGTTACGCTGTGTGTTCAATTGTAAGAGCAGCCCAGTTCCTTCCCCAAAATGTTCACATAATTGGGAATAGTTTGTGAATTCTGCTTTCGACCAGAAAGCTTAAATTTTACTGTCTTTTAGGATAACCTAATTCTGAAGGGAAGCTTGTTATAATCCAGGGAGTACAAAATCCTAAAACATAGTTGCAAAAAGCTCTTAAGGAAAACAGAAAACAATTGGCCTCTGTTGCTTAAAGCTAAGTTATACTAAGCTGTTGTTGGGTTTTCTACGAAGCTGGAAAAACTGGAACTCACTGCCCGCAAACTTATTTTGGTGAATGGTTTCAGCTCCCAAACACAAGTTCGAAGAGAGAAATCTGTTCACACGATCCATGCTCCAACGAGACCACGAGAAAAAACTGAGCAAAGCTCAGGAGACCAGACGAGGAACTATGTGGAACATACACCAGAGAAGCGCCGCTGGGTCCAAAATGTCCACGGCCAAAATATCAGTTGCATCCCAGCAGAAAAAAGTATCCACTGCATCCCAGATGGGCGCATCTATGGCCCCGAAGTCCAGACTAACAAGTGTGGCGTCCAAACAATGATGATTGAAAACATTGGCGCAGTTCCCTTTAGTGTGTCAGAACTTAGATCGATTTTTTCTTAAATTACTAATGTAACATATCTCAGAAAACTCACATATAAATTAAAGTATTTTTTGATCACTTTTTGCTAAACCTGTAAGTTAAGTTATTGGACACACTGGTTATGTTGAGGTATTTGAGCTGAAGTTACTTCGATAATGATATTTCAATAAATTTTTGTGACCACATTTTAGAAAGTCAAGAGAAACTCTTGGGCGATAGCAAAGCGGTGGAGTATTGGTGAGCGCTTAATAAACTAACCATCAGATCATGGAAACCGAAACAGATGCACTTTGGTTAAAAAAACTTAGAAGAAAGCTTTATGCAATTGGTGCTGATGTTTTAGTATATGATGATAACTTCAAATATTCCGTATGTTCATTAGACAAAGTTGAAAGCTAATGAAGTATTATACCGTTCTCGATGTCTTCTCAATGACTTTCTGCACTTTCCACTCTTTTTTGAACCTATTTTATTTTGTATGATATTATAACAAAAAAGCATTGGTGTACTTAAATAGCTTTAATTATCTAAAAAAGTTTCTCAATTACATGAAAATCATAAGGTGCCGTCTGGTGGTAAAAAAGTTTGCTGCGTCAAAAAATTGATGCCAAATCAAGAAGAACTCAGCTCAAAAAATTACTTAAGAATGAATATTTCAACCAACTTTTGAAGCGTAGCTCAACAGCAAACAATAAAAAATCCTCCCTATCATCAAACAGATCACTTTTTACAATGTTTTAAAATCCTAGCACAAAATTTCAAAAAATGAAATTTTTATATATATGGTAATATGGAAATTGTTCCTCAGGTATGTGGATGACATTGTTAGAACAGTCAGAGGGGAGCCGAGTTGTCTTCTCGATGCCGCCAATTCTCTTCATCCAAATTTGCAGTTCACTCTAGAGAAAACTAATTCGGAGGGAATTTGCCGTTCCTGGATTTGAACATAAATGTATCGCAGGGTAGGCGTGTAACTTGCAGTTGGTATCAAAAACCAACAGATACAAGGACTATACTGAACTATAGAAGCTGCGACCCAACTCAGTATAAGCGTAGTGTTATCCAAGGCACTGTACACAGGGTTTTTAGTAGTACATCTAGCTGGGAGCAATTTGATAAGGCTATGGAAACTAATAGGGCGCAATGGCTGACAAATCAGTACCCTGAAAATTGGTCCGCAAAGGTGGCTTCAGACGCCTTGTGCAAGATCATCGAGGGTAAGGGCAAGCCCCTGGATAGTGACAGAGGTTTGTCAGTTCAATCACCAAAGGATGGGAAGCCCCCAATGCTGATGGTGCAATATAGAGGTAACCAGAGCCAATATTTTGCTAACAGGTTACGAAAATTAACTAACGTTCAAGTGGTTTTCACCACAAGAAACCTACAATCATGTTTACCATCACTGAAGTCAGCATTTTCTAATGACCTCAAGTCAAGAGTGGTTTATAAACTGTCATGTAGTGGATGCACTTCCACCTATGTCGGACAAACTGTTCGAAAATTGACCACTAGAATTGAGGAACATAAGAAAGCAGACTCACCGGTAGGACTCCACCTTCAGCAATGCCAACTTGAGGGAAATAGCGCAGATCTTAGTTGGGAAATTATAGATAGGTCAAACAACCAAACAAAATTGCTAACACTAGAGGCAATACATATCAGGAAAGAGAAACCGGGCTTGAAGACGCGCGATGAGTTTAGGAGCAGGGAGTTAACACTGAAAATTTAGTCCCAATATTTTTTTGGTTTTTTATTCAAAACGTACATATCTAAATCGAAATTATGACAGAAACTTCCAGACAAATTAATTTTAAAATGTTTAATTATTTTTTTAGAGGTTAAAAGTATTTTAATCTTAATAGTAATTTAGAGGTCAACTGTGATTGGCTAATTTTTTATCATGATGGTTTAGAACCAAATTGTATGTGATTTAGTGTAAATAACATTTGTAAATTGATGTTTTATCGTCATTTAGAGTAGTTCATTGTAAAAATCCTGACGATGCACATAGTTGCGAAAACGTTTAAAATTTACTTTTTAGCAAAAATTTCTTCTATATGGTAGTATATTGAAATATAATGAGCACATAAATGTTCGTTTTTTTTCAAAAAGTTTAAAAAAACCGTCAGTAAGAAGTTTATTGAACAGTTTAAAAGAGAATAGGTTCAGCCATCTCCAAGAGTTTTATCGTTAATTGTATTTTGCGTCTAAAGCAAAAGACAAAAGTAGAGTTGATATTTATCTTTAAGGAACTAGGCAACAATATTCATAGAAAAATCTGTGTTTTGCTCCAAAAAATATATTAAAAAAAAAGAAATAAAACTGGACAGAAATTGACAAAAATTAAAACCATATCATTCCGGATAAGATTCAGAAATCAATGTTTTTGCAACTGCAGTTTATCAACTTTCAGTTCTAAAATCTGGTATAAGAAAGTCAAAAATGCGTATCTCTTGCGTGTTTTTTGGTGCTTTGAGGTCGCACATAACATTGGTAAAGTATATATGTAAGTTTTCAGATTTTTTGGGAGAAACACAGGCAACATATGTTTAATATATATTCTATGTTGCGCGTTAAGAGTCTTTTGAGTCTATTGCGGAGGAACAACAAAAAAACCTTGTTTTAGAATGAATTTTGGAGCAACAAAGTTTATAAATTTATTACTGTATCTTTTTTGAAGTCAGACGAGTGTATCTGTAGAGTTGTAATTTTTTTGGGCTCAATTAATCAAAAATATTCAGACTGAACAAAAAACTTTGATGAACATTTCAGGTTAGAAGGTGAAATTGTCTGGAGAAAAAACACCACGAGCGCAATTTTTTTTTCGAAAATGGCAAACAAAGATGTTTTGTTAAAGAAAATAATGCATTAACCGGTGCATGTTGTAAAAAAAAAATGATCTTGTTAATTATTCCCCCACTCCCTATTTTCCCTTTTTCGATTTTCAGAAAATCAAATTTGAGTTTAGAAAATTTTCAGAAAATATATTTAGTTAAAAATTTTTAATGTAAGTATTATGTAAAAAGCGAGTAATGCAAATACGCCGGATTGACCAAAAAAGCTAGTCATACAATTTTAATATATAGAAAAATGCTAATCGTACGCTTTTTATGCAATTCCGTAAGTACAGAAAAATGCATGAAAACGATTAAAGATTTTTCATATATGGATTTTGTATGATTAGCATTTTCCCATAAACAAAAATTTTTTCTTAAAATTTACTCTCCGATTACAAGCAATAAAAACCATTTCTTACTCAAAGCGAGAGTCAACAAAAGTTTGATTGTCCAGCATTTACAATGCATTTGAAACGACATGAATTGTATAAGCGTTTCCTATACAAATCGTATACTGAAAGCATAAAACTTATAAATTTTGGCAAAAATTTTCAATGATGATTTTTTTCAAAATGTGATTGCTTAAATTATCAGACATTGATTGAGGCACACATAAGCATGCCATAAGAAACAAATTCGAGTTTTTAGCGTTTTCGAAAAAAAAACTATTCCGAGAAACGGAAAAAATTTTCACTTTTGAGTATTCAGGACTTTATTATGCTCACAAAACTTAATATTTGCATGCAAAAAAGTTTCTTTTTGAAAGTTTTTTTTAAGTACGAAATTCGATTTGCACTTGACAAAAAAATTTGATGCAATTTCGAAATTCCTTTATTGTCGAAAATGTTTATTCTTGTTATCAAAAAAGTGCTAGTCATACAGTTTCCATATATGGATTAGCATTTTCTAGACAAAAAAGTTACACGCCAAAAAATTACGATACACCGACTTTTATGCCAAAACAAGTAAAATGTTTTTGAAAATTCGGTGAAACCATTTTAGTAAAACTTATGAATTTTGTATGATTAGTATTTTTCATAGACTTTGAAAAAAAACCCAACTAGTTATGACATTTTTGAAATGCTTTTTTAAAGTTTGTGGGAAATCTCCCAATTTTAATAATTTTTTTTAATTTCGCAAAGTTGAACAAACATTTACAGGCAGTGTTTTGCATAGAAAAAAAACAATTTTTTTTACGTTAATTATAAGAAAATAATATTTAATAAGTAAAATGATGCAGGTCAATAAAATGCGCACTACCAACTAGAATGGCTCGCCAGCGCAAGTAGGGGACGAAACAACTAATCTAGACGCCGACAATAGCATAAAAATTTAGCGAGGTGTGAGTAGTAGCTTAGGAAATATCCCTGAACTAAAATAATCCGTAGTTGAATTATTAATACTGACATCTAATACTTTTTGATTAATACTGAGGTATGACCAGAGGAAAGTGGATACTATATGCCCATTTCTCATAGGGAAGCAGTGGAGAAGTGTTTGTGTCTCGGCCTCTCAATAAAAAAGTCGCATGTTCGAGCCCACCATGACACGTGGTCGTTGCTTGTGGGCGAAGCAACATCAGCCAGCCCAACAAATTAGTCAGAAAAGTTGCATGTACATCTTGACAAGTTCTAGGGGCACAACCGACAGCATTTCTCCATGAGAGCTGAGCAGCTCTTATCTTGGTCCTTTCCTGAGGGAGAAACCGTGCCAATTGGCTTTGGTAATGGTTATTCGGCTTTATACAACTCATGTGGCAGCTCATCTACTGAATGGACTTCAAGGCTCAATTGTTTAAGAACTGTTTCTTTGTTTTAACTATCAATGAAAACTTTTATTTTGTCAATCAACGGTATAAATTCGTGAAACTGAAAGTTAAGTGCGTGGGTTACCTCGTTATCTAATGAAAATCTACTTAACAGGTGGACGACGCCAATTTAGGAAATCATGTTATTTTACTTCAAAAAAACATGAGTAACTCATGGTGTTCCTCTATGATCGATCCTGTATCCTTTGCAGTTTCTTTCTTACAATTATGATTCACACTCTCATTGTAAAAGTTCATTTTTTGTTCTGTAGTTGATTTTGCAATTGTTAATTTCTTTGAGTGCTTTTCAAGTCAGCGATTAGAACGATACAAATCATATCACTTAAATTACAAAGAAAACCAAAAAATTATAAAATATTTCTAGTCAAAAACTGCAGCGGCAGATTAATTCAATTGCCTAAAGCAACAAAGAATTTGAACAACTTTCGTTAATTAAGTTTTAAAGAACATGATTGATGCAAAACTCAGTTTGATCCTCACAATAAGAACATTTAAAGCAAACTATCAAAATTTTGTGGTCCTTTTTAAAAAACCAGTTACATGTTTCATCCGTAAGCATCTGTTTAGTTACTGAAATTTTCTCATGAAAGTTTTTCAGCATGGTCTTTTTGTACAGTTTTTCAATTAAAAGTTAACAGAATCATGTTTCAAGACGGCAAAAACGAATTGCAGGAATCATATTTTCTATCTGATGCAGTGATTCTGTTCAAAAATTGATGATTGAGTACAAAAAACCCAGTAAGATTGAATTGCTTTTGTAAGATTTGATAAAATAGTTACTCCAACAATTTTCGAAAACCAGCTACTTACTTTTTATGAGTTTGTACCTTCCAGTCAAAATCTGAGACGATCATAGGGTTTTAATAAATTTTCTCGTTATAAGGAAACAAGTATCAAATACTTTTTTTAAAACAGGTTGATTGCACATTAAAAAAAAAAATTTCTGCATCAATTTCTGTGGTTCATATCTTCTGTCCTACACAACGGCAGCAGTTCTTCTAGATGCTCGGACCATTTGAAATCGTTGTATTCAGCTGCGTTTTAGCCATACTTTTTTGGCCACCACTTTATTCATCGCAGAGAGTTGAGTGGTATATCATAATAAAATAACTTTTCAGTCATGATTCGAACAAAATTTTAAAATTTTGAAAAAAGTTTGACCAGTGTTGAGAAAAATTGGTTTGAACTTTTTGATCTTTTGTCCAAATTCGAGCAAGTCGCGAGCACGCTTTTTTATGCTTATGTTAGGCAGTTTACAATAGCCTAATTAAAATTAATTTTAATTTTGATCAAGTAAACAGTTTTTGGAGATTTTTAATGCCATTTTGGGAATCAAAAATTTCAAAACTTAAAAGATTTTTTCGAAAACATTGAAAAAAATGTGATTTTTAAAGCTTTTTTTCTTCAAAAACTGTTGTCCTGTTTGGTTATTGTACTACGATTGTCGAAGATGCCTAACATTTATGACAGATCCTTTGTCACAAGGCGCAGAAAAAACTATACTAAAATGATTACTGTGAGGATGATTGCATCGTACCATCCATTCTTGTTCCCCGGACAAATTTTGATGATCGAAGCAACAATTTTCCATTTTTTTTAAAGTGATGCCACACTGAAGAGTTTGATAGCCGTTATAACAAATCTCAAAAATTTAGTTATCATTTTGCAATTTTGAATCACAACAGAAATAAAATTTCAACGATTGAGCATATATGAGTTTTGTGCCTGGTAACGAATTTACCCCTTTTGCAGAAGGGGGAATTGTCTAGCAAGATCCAATTTTTAAATTATACATGCGATGAATTTGGCATCGATTTGTAGAAGCTTCATTTTATATCAAAAACCAAACATTGAAATTTTGAAAAAAATCTTTGGTCACCTAACCTAATCGACAAGTCTTCTTTTTTATTAGCTTTTGAATTTTTACTTGTTAGCAGTAAATGTTCAACCAAACTAAAAAATAATACTTATTGGAAGCATAACATAAGTAAGAAATTTAGGGCAATTTTTTTCTAATACAATCTAATAAAATTCTTCTACTCTCGGCACGCAAAATCAAGGTACCATAGGGGGGATAGTGAACGCTTTTTTTATTGAAAACGCATCAGAGATCACTCCGCTTTGACAGCTGAGATATTTTTCTTTCTCTCAAATTGTTACTTATGTGATAATTTCATTTATACGTAATAATCAGAGAGCCATAATAAACTAGATGATATTTAGCTGGTCAACAAAAGTTATTTTGGCTGAATCGTTTTTTAATACCAACTGTTTGATAATGGTTGGCCGCTTAATGTTATCAAAGAGAATACTCTTGTATCTCCTACAGAGCTTTTGTTTCGAATATGTCCAAAAATGTGCGTGTTTTAACAAATGCTTACTAATATTACTCTTTAAAGGCATAAAAAACGTACACAGTCAGAAACCAAGTCAGTTATAACACGTTGAGTTTTAATTTATAAGAATCCTACGCAAGACTTAAGATTACTTTTCAATTTTTATTGAATATTTCAATTATGAGTGCAAACAAAAAAATTTAATATGTGGCCGCTTTCAACAAGAAGTCAAATAAATTCATTGCCTCTTGAAACTGATTTGCAAAAAAAATTCTCGGCCAAATGCTCAAAATCAAACTGCAACCTGTTTTGGTTAAGCACAAAAGCATTCATAAATGTTGTATATATCCAAAACGCAGCATCTTAAATCGAAATTATTAATTAAAGTTGTTTGGTTTCATAAATTTCTTTTTTATTTTTGGTTAATTATGTGACAAAGTACTGGCATTTAAAACATTCTTTATAATCAAATATGGAAGTACCAATAATGATGAGCAGTGGATCGTGCCTCGAACTCTTCGCCAATCCTAACAAGTATAATATACCAATAAACCGAGAAAGCATTTCGATGGAAACACGAAGCAAAGTGTCAACTCCGATTAGAAACTTCAAAGCGGTTCCTTTTACATCATGTTTTGATGACATGCAAGATTACGTGCGATTGATGGTGGAAGATCTAGCCGCGTGGTTGAACGATATCTACCACATTGAGTTAAGTCTGGATAACTTTTTCGAATGCCTGGACAATGGTGTTCTGTTGTGTCAACATGCAAACAACCTCCAGAGACTGGCAAGGTCCTATGCGGCCAGACATCCGGAAGAAGTTAAGAAGAGGGGAGTGGTTATTCCGAAGGAGTCTGTGTCCTATAGACCTCAAGTGCCAAGAGGCACTTTCCTAGGTTAGTGGCCTCAAAGACTTTTGGCAAATGATTGGCCAAATTGTCTTTTTCCCGTGGAACAAACCACAAGTGATTTTGAACAAAAGAAAACGTCAGGTTTTTCATTCATTTGGCAAACTGATTTTTGTTGAAAATTTTCTTTTTCGAAAGTCCAAAATCATCGTTTTAAAAAAAATTGTTGTTGAGAAATTTTTTTCAGCTCTTTGCAATTCGAACTGTGCATGCTACTTTTCTTTTTCTGGATAATTTGAAATATGTACGTAAGTTGATTTTTTCATGCTATCCTATATCAGCACGAGGAAACGTGGAGAACTTCATCATCTGGTGTCGTGATCAGATTGGGATCCCTCAGTGCCTGCTGTTCGAAGTGGACGATCTAGTGCTCCGGAAGAACTGCAGGAACTTCGTCTTATGTCTCCTTGAAGTGTCTCGTAAAGGAAGGAAGTTCGGAATGCGCATTCCGGGTCTGCTAGCTTTGGATGCATCCGTGGAGCGAGAGGAGAAGGAACTTGATAGACTGGACAGGTAATACTTCTCATATTCCCAGTTTTCTTTTGCCATCATAGAGTGAAATCGATTTTCCTGAGAAATGAAAGACAATTTATCAAAATATGTGTGAAATGAAAAAGAATTTTGTAAATCAAACTCGAAAACAAATTGTAGCTGCAAAAATTTTGCAACACCTTCTATGCTCTGATAAATTTGAAGCTGGTAATTAGTAAAAAAAAAACGCGAATTTTTTGATAAAATTCTCTACAAGGTGGTCAAATAAATTAAGTCCTCTTCAAAAACTTCCTGTGTTAACTATTGATTATATCAATTTTTTAAATGTTTTTCCAAAGTATGTTTTTGATCAACTCTACGTTAAGTTTATCATCGCTACGTCAAGCTACGATTATTTTTTTCATCAATAACCTACAGCTAAACAAGAGTGGCCGTTTTTTTGGAAGTAGAGAAAACACACCTGATGAATAAGTTCCTTTTCGCATCCTGTTTGGAGAAGCAACAAATGGTACACGGCAAGAAAATGCAGACTGCAACTGTTTTTCTCTACTCTTGGATTTTTTTTGCAATTTTTCACTGCAGCGCTAATATGACTGTGATCTATCACTCGACACCCTCTTGCGTTTTTCTACAATACCTGACCTTGAGAGAGATAAAAACTCATGAATCCAAAATTTATTTCCACTTTTTTCAAAAAAAAAACTAAACGAAGATGTCTTCCCAGATGTCTTCCGAGTCGGATTGCGAAGAACTCCACCTGCTGTAACTGGGAACTGCTGAGAGATGTGGACGACGAAGTTAGGAGACAGCTGGCACTCTGTGCTTGCGAGGAGAAGTTTGGACTGACTCAGGAGGCACCCGGCAGATACATACTGGCGAAAGATGGAAGAAGGGTGTTTGCACGGGTAAGAACCATCACAACCGACCAAAATATCAGTCCAAAAGCAACGATAGCCAGTTGCTGTTCAAAGATTAATAAAGAGATCAGCTTCTCATTCAATTAGTCCAATAATCCAATACTCGATGTAAATTTGTCCGAAAACTGGAAAAGTCTGACCAGTTTTTCGAGTCAAAAATTTTTCCTTGTTTTTCTCAGACCGTTTTGATAGTTATATATGTCTTTGTTCTAGAGATTGCGCGACAAAACTGTGATGAGGCTCTCAAAAGACACCGAATGGGAAGTCGCCAATTCATTTTTCACAACCCATGACCCCTGTCGACTCAGCGAAGACACGACTATAAACGAGACACTCAGCTCCGAACCCGCCACTAAGAAAACCGAAACAACTCGAAAACAGCATAAAGTGAAACGAAAGTTGGATTTCGAAGCGAAGCGACGATGTAAGACGCCTGACGGAAGATCAAATAGTTCAAAACTCGAATCTGAGCTAAGCTGGAAATCTCTTGATTATGCAAATTGTTTTAAAAACGAGAGCTCGAATCTCAGCGAAGTCCCAATAACTTTGAATGATGGCAACCTTCGCAAGTTAGAAAACGGCTTCGGAAATGAAATGGAGCAACAACGACATATGTTGGATTCAATTCAAAGCGAAAACCAAAATCGCGTGGACAGTAAACAAAGTCAACGTGAAAAACAAAATGACCATTTTCTCGATAAAAAAACACAGCATCAAAACCCTCAAATACATGTTTCTGATACTAGTGAGAATTTTCTCGACAAACCTGTCTCAGAACCTATTCCTTTGAGCCCGCAACACACTAACTTGGATTCGTTTAGGAGGCGGAAAAGGCGAAAGATCAAAGCAGCACAGTCTAGATGTCACAGCGCATTAGCCGAGTTTGATTCTAAATTGGTAGGCGAAAATAACAGCGAGAAAGAAATCCGAGGAATCGATCAAACCGATGGTAGAATTAAGAAATACAGCGTGTCACAATTGCGAAATTTGCTGGGATTGCCTCAAAAGGCAAACGAACAGGTTGAAGCGAAATTAGTTTCAAAATGCGAACAGCAAAATGAGCATGCATTTAAGGCTTGGAGTTCTAGAGGTTATCAGAAATCACTGCTTACTAACATGACGAACAAGCAATTGGTTGTTGAAGATCATACTTATGAAAATATTGGACCCAATTTGTACGAAAACCTCCCTTCCAATGCATTGCATTATTCGAGTGATGTCTCACGTAATCCAGTAGATGACCCAGGAAGCAAAATGCATAATCCAGCTGAAATGCTACAAAACACAGTTGAATTGTTATACAATCCGGGAAGCATTTTAGAGAACACGGGCGAAGTTTTACATAACCCAAGGTCTACGAGCAGACATAGATCTCGATCCAGATTGGGCGAGAACCGTCGTCGTCTCTCTGATTACGCAACATCACAGGATTCGGGAATCTGTCTGGAAAATTCCAATCCACTGAGGTCACAACCTGTAATGTTTGATTCTTCGCCTCCAGATATAGTTTCAAGTGGAACTCGAAATTCCAGAGCATCCCAGGTACCAGCAGCAGTTTACATAAATCGAGGACCAAGTATTCATCAAGAACGACCTGATGTCATTTTTCTTCCAAATGCCAATGATGTCAAACTTCAGAATCAATCCGAGAAAAACAAATGGCAAAGTCATTCTGAGTTCCGTTCCAGAACGTATTCTCCGAATGAACCGAATGAGCGAGTTCAATCTAATCAACAGGAGATGAATATTTGTCAAGCTGATCTAAGAACAAGAAAACTTTCGGAACCGAAAAATTTTGGAGATGTAGATGACAATTCGGACACTTCGAGATCTGAAGGCCCTTTTCGAACTAACGTTTTAACCGAAGCTGCAATTGCGCGTGAGAAATTTTTTGGCACTAGAGCAAACAAGCGAAATGAACAAATTCCGAACCATAAATTTGTTGAAGAGGTTTCATCTCCTTCAAATAGTCGAAGTGAAGAGCTAGAAACTACAAGTCAACACAGGAGAGAAGTTTCAGATGAGTTCCAGAAATTCGAAAATACTTCTGCTTACAGACAAACTCCAGATTTTATCCAGACAATGTTGGAAATAGACAACCCACTCCAGGCATCAACTCCTATGGTATCACCCCACGTGACCAAAATGGTGAATGAGCTGTTTGAATCCGAAAGCGAAGAAGAAATTCATCCAAATAGAAGTATCGGCCAAGTCCAATCTTCGAATAGTGCGAGACAGTCGAAAGCAATTGCAATGTTTAGAAAGGAGCATTACGTAGAAGATTTTGCAAGAAAACCAAATTCTGCGAAATTCATCCCTGAAAAAAATTCAGAAGATTTTAATCAAAGGAGATCCTCTTACGTTCTAGCCAGTGTCCAAAAAACGCAAAAAACTAGCGCCTCGTACAATGGCCACAAGAAAGACTTAGTAACAGATAATAATGTGAAAGAAGTGTCGAAAACGAAGGGTGATTCAATCGAAACTGACACCTCTTCAAGTGACGAAACCAACTTCAGACCCTTTAGTGACGAAGCTGATAACGCCAAACTGAGCTCCGATGATAAAAATATAGGAAAGTTTTGGCAAAATGGCCATGATCATTCGCCATTCTCAGATGTCAGTAGCTTGACACCTGAGAAGAAAGTCAAACCGAGGTCGGCAACTCCTCGTCGGCATGCTTCCGAGAAGCATAAGAGCGAAGGAAGTTTCTCCCCAGCATCTGCGGAAGATCGACACCTCTTAATCGCTACTAATGAACAACGGTTCGAGAATGAAGATGGTCTTATTGTGCAAAAAAATGACACAGTAAGCACAAGTCACTCCAATATCAATGGTGATGCCATTGGTAGTGATGGTGGAATTAGAAGAACAGGCATAGCTGAAGATCACAGTTTTGGCTTCAGAAGAAATTCATTGAACTCGCAAGGAAAAGTAGGTGAATGGATGGAACGAAATCAAAAACTTGGCAAAGTACTGGTTGATCAGAGAAACAGGGATAGGAATAGTTCAAGTTCGCATGAAATAGGGCATCTACCAGAAGGAAAGTCTGCAAGCAAGAACTCTAAGAACAATTCAAAAGAAGGTTTTGCCACTCAGTTTGAAATGATTGAGCATGATGAAATCAACGATGAAAATCGATTATCAAAAGATCTTTTGAATACTCCGATATCATTTCCAAAAGAAGCGAGCTCTAAACTGGACGAAACACCGGTAGCAAATAAATCCGAAGGTGCGAAGTCAGGTACGACCGACTTACTAATGAGTCAATCATCGCCTAGAACTGAAAACACAAAACTTAAGATGAGGCAGCTCATTGAGGAGCTAGATTCTCAAAAAGCCAAATCAACTAAAGCTAATGACCGCATGCAAAAGGCGGATCAAACTGCCAGCGACAACGAGCCAGACATGGTCAGCCCACTCAAAACAAACGACCGAATCCAAAAGGTTAACGGAAACCTTGAAGAAAACGAGTCATTTGATGGAGGCAAAGGTGAAAGTTTCTCTAAAATGGAAACAACAATTAGTTACCCGGCAATAAACATTCATATTGACACAATTCGAGTGGAAATGGGACAAAATGGAGCCCAGATAGTCGAGTTGAAAATGAAAGAAAAAACAGATGAAAACAGCCAACAAAACAACGAAAGCCAATCAAGTTTAAAAGATATCAAAACAGCAGAGGAACTTATTGGGCTAATAGGAGAAGATAAATTCCAGCAGATAGTCGAAAATGTTAAGCTACAGGTTACTGAGGAGATCAAAAACGAATCAAAACTCTCAGAATTCACTGACACCAAGACGCCCGAAAAGAGACTCGAGGTACCACGGGAGCTTTCGTGGGATGAAACTCCAGTTCTCGGTTCAACGCCGAGAACCTCAAACGATAGAATTGAACAAATATCACCGATTAAAAGTTCGCCTATTGAAGAAAGAATTAACTCAACGTTTGCTGTTTCCAGCTCAGTCGAGGTTCCAATGGCACATCTCGATTCGACTTTTCTGAAAACATCAGCTGTTTTTGAAAGAAATTCGGCTAATTTCACACGCGATGAAATTCAACTTAATCATGGCGACCATGAACGGAAACGGAAAAGTCAGACCAAAAAGATGTACATGAAAACTGAAATGGGCGGCATGAGCGAAGCTAATGCAAATTTAGTTTTCTTGTCCTCTCTAAGAAATTCTCCCCGTGTTGTTCAGACTAAAACGGAAAAGCCCAAAACTTCAAACCAAATTAAGAAAAATACCCCATCGGAAAGTAAACCTATCAAGAGTGTTGAAGGTTTCAACGCTGCTGTCGCTGATATGACCTTCGCTAAGTCGTTGAGGTCTAGCGGTCTACAAACCAAAACTAAAATTGAACCGAGATCAAAAACCCCACAGCCGGTTAAGTCTACCGAAGCTCCCCAACCCGCCAAAACCAGGGCGAAAACCCCGGATTTTATAAAGAAAAATATTAAATCTATAACTGAAACTGACCAGGCTAACCGAAGCTCAAAAATGACCTTGAATTCTCGGAGTCTCCACTGTAGTAGAGAAAGTCTAAGTATTCGAAATAAGAGCAAATCTATGGAAAACTTATTAGAGGAGAAAGGTGAGCCGAAAAACAAGAGCGAAGCATTTTATCAGAAAGGTCAGCGAGTATGCAACTCAGTTGAAAACGTTTCACAATCAACCGCAGAATTGGTGGAAAGTAATGTTTTCGATTCGATTGACGCAACTTCGGAACAGGATCGAAAATCATCAAACAAAGCTGAAAATCTGATTCAAAAGGAAAACTTGAGTGAAACGTGCGAAAACAGCAATCAGAACAACGATACCGTTATTCACGTTTTGGAACCAAAAATGAACAAAGATAGCAATAATGATAAAAACTTAAAAATTGCGCCCCTTTCACACCCAATTTCAGTCCGATCTGTCAAGAGAAAATCAAGACTTGAAAAGTTAATTCGAGAAACAGCCGATCAAAACAAAAGCATGACATCATCCAGAATCCCGCTGCCCGCAAGAGGGCTTTCGTCTCGTTCGCCGAGTGTTGAAAACCTAGCGAATGCGCCGGTGAGTGGCGAAAGAAAATCGCGAAACCGAAGCTTGACTCCGAAGCCCAGAAAAGATCCAAAGTCGAATCGATCTAAATCCAGAATAGCTGTTCCCAAATTATAGTTTACCAAATGTTTAGCCATTTGGAAGTTTTGTATGGTGATTAATTTATATAATTATCGGCAGCTATAAAAAATAGTTTCCATTTAATGTAAATATAGATTCTTCGCTTGATAATTTTTCCGACTTCTGAATTAAGCCAGTTTACAGCCAAATTCAGCTGGTTTTCATTAAATTGGATCGGATTAAGTTTTTTCTGAGACCAAAATTTCAAAAAAATCCAATCAATCAGTTGTTTTTGGGCTATCAAGAGGACAAAAGACCTTCACATCATCACATCCAACAGAGCAGAGACATCAGTGATCGTGATTCACTCATTGCAAAAGACAAATAATTTTGAATAGAAAAAGAAACTCCGCTTGGAAAATTGCATCTGATAATTTAATATTTGACTCAACTAGCATGCCTCATAAAATCGATTTCTATTGATTTCTAAGGCGGATTCATTCTCCGCTCACGCTTCTTGTTATAAGAAAAATGAAAATTTCGGGAGGCTCAATTATCACAAATGGGGCAAACTCACATTCACTTGAGCTCAAAACGATTCATACCCAAGGTATCAGATGGTGTAAAACATAGCCGTTAAAATGGGTTATTAAACAATTCGAATATTATCAGAAAAACATCTCGAAAATTTTTTCTTTTTCGAAAGTAAATTTCAAACGTATCAGACGAAAGAAAATTAAACCGAGCACAAATAAAGAATCAGATTAACAAAAATCAGAGCTTATTTGAGGTTAATGATGCGCACAAATTTTTCAGTTTTCTTTAAACCCAAAGCAAAAGCGGCCAACAATTCTGACACAGAAATCTTACTAAATGAATTTGCGGCACGATAAATATTCACAATAATGTGTTAGGTCGATTCTCAATATATAATTTTACAATTTAAACTGGATGTTGGGAAACATTTAAAACATAGTTTGTTTTTCGATACCTTTATTTTCAAATTTGGAAAAATTTTACTCGAGGCATATGAAAATACAATTGTAACAATCAAGGTGCCACTTTTGATCCGGGTTGATAGAAAATTGAAAACTTCTTCGTGCGTTTAGATTATCCCAATTAAAAAATAATTGATATTTTCAATACTTTTTTTTCAACACAAATTGAAGCTTATAATATTTAGCTTTTGATATCCGGATAAAGTAAAAAGTTAATTTTTGTGAAAAAATGGACAAAAAACGTTTTTTTTTATTGGAATATTGTGTAATTTTGAATATTTTTTTATTCAGTGCAATACTGAGGCCAAACTGTGCACTAGAAAGGCGCACAATTTTTGCTCATTTTTACAAAATAATTCAATCGCCCTTAACCAAAAAAAAATAAAAAAAAAACTATTTGTACTTTTGATTTGCTTTCCACGCAAAATCAGGTACCACAAATGGTTTTTGGAATGAGTCGAGAGATATATCGTAAAAAAGCTCTGTCAGTCATTATTTGAACGACATGTTAAATTTTCCAGGCAGTTTCCGCATGTCGAAAAAATCCGGTATGAAAGTTTTGAGTTTTAGCCTAGTTTTGAGCGAGTAAAGCGATCAAGTTATGTTTGCTATCTGACAATTTTGGGCAAACTGCTTTTAAAATAGCGAAAACTTTTTAGCGCTTCCAGCGCAAAACATGCGTTCAATTTACCACTACTTAGGCAGAAAACTTTCGAATAAAATTTTCTTGGGCGAATTGTTTTTTTGGATATTTTATATTTGAACAAGTGACGTAAAATATGCCTATTTTTTTGTTTTTCAAAAAAATTGTTCAGTTTTTTCATCACAACGACTTGAGTTTGATCACTAAACAGTGACTTGAATTTAAATTAATGATTTGAAAAAAAGTTTAAATTTGTAGTTTTTTTATGAACATGGTCGGGAAACTCTGGGCCACTGAAGCATCAATCAGCTATTCTTGTTCGTTCATGAGAACATAAGAAGAAATTAGTCAATCTGAGCAATTTTAAGGAATAGTGCAACAATTTTTTTCGTTTTTACTCCAATAAAGATAAAAATGATTCCAAAAGAAAATTAATTCAGAATTAACAAAAATTGATAATACTCAAATCTAATTCGGTTAATGGAAAATTTTTGCCAGAGAAAACAGAAATTGAGAAAAAAAACATTATATTAAATTTTTGCGTTTGTTTACTGCCCTACTCGACACGTTCATAACCATGTTCATAAAAAAACCCGACCATGTTCATAAAAAAACTACAAATTTAAACGATTTTTTTCCAGTTGCGGATTTCACGAAAACTTAGATGAACTAAATGCATACTCTAGATTGAAGCTCGAGTTCTTTTTGGAAGAAAACAATTGTTAATCTACTTTTTTACAGCTGCAGGTATTTCATATAAAAATCAAGGATACAATTTTTCTACTTGACCTCATATTATCATCAATTTTTTTTTACAGATATAAAATAGTTGTGTCGAGTAGGGCAGTAAACAAACGCAAAAGTTTAAAATTATGTTTTTTTTCTCAATTTCTGTTTGCTCTGGCAAAAGTTTTCCATTAACCGAATTAGATTTGAGTATTATCAAATTTTGTTAATTCTGAATTAATTTTCTTTTGGAATCATTTTTATCTTTATTGGAGTAAGAACGCAAAAAATTGTTGCACTATTCCTTAAAATTGCTCAGATTGACTAATTTCTTCTTATGTTCTCATGAACGAACAAGAATAGCTGATTGATGCCTCAGTGGCCCAGAGTTTTCCGACCATGTTCATAAAAAAACTACAAATTTAAACTTTTTTCAAATCATTAATTTAAATTCAAGTCACTGTTTAGTGATCAAACTCAAGTCGTTGTGATGAAAAAACTAAACAATTTTTTTCAAAAACAAAAAAGTAGGCATAATTAACGTCACTTGTTCAAATATAAATTATCCAAAAAAAAACAGGCCCAAGAAAATTTTATTCGAAAGTTTTCTGCCTAAGTAGTGGTAAATTGAACTCATGTTTTGCGCTGGAAGCGCTAAAAAACTTTCGCTTTTTTAAAAGCAGTTCTTTTTTGCCGAAAATTGTCAGATAGCGAACATAACTTGATCGCTTTACTCGCTCAAAACTAGGCTAAAACTCAAAACTTTCATACCGGATTTTTTCGACATGCGGAAACTGCCTGGAAATTTTAACATGTCGTTCGAATAATGACTGAAAGAGCTTTTTTACGATATATCTCTCAAACCATTCCAAAAACCATTTGTGGTACCTGATTTTGCGTGGAAAGCAAATCAAAAGTACGAATAGTTTTTTTTTTGGTAAAGGGCGATTGAATTATTTTGTAAAAATGAGCAAAATTTTTAAAATCAAATATAAATAATCTCTAAACTGCAGTTTAAATCAGTTGAAGGGTCAGTTTCCCCTCATGTGAATTATAGATTTTTTTGTGATTTGTTCTATAAAACGCGAAAAAGCCACACTAATATCTAATTCGAATTGTTTTAGATATCCAAAAGAGGACCAATTAAATTTTAATTACTGAAATTCGTTCGTCTTAAGTTCTTCCTGAAGTACCTGAAGTTAGGCTGAAAAATGCACCCTACACCATAATTTTTTTCATCTTCGTGAAATGGTCAAAACAAAATCATAATTCATGTAATTTTCCAAAAGGGCCTGATAATTTATGAGTAAAATTTTTTACAAACGCATAGAAAGTTATTAATTTAGACATAGACTACTACAATGAATTTCAAAAAAAAATAAATGGAAAAATGAAAAAAAGTCTATGACCAAAAATTTTTATGACCAAGAAAGCGGTTTTTGAAGCTTCTGAAACAAAAAAATTAAGACCAAAAGAAATTTAATATCATACTTCACTCGACGCATTTCGAAGATATTTTGTGGTATTTTGCGTTGAATAAATTAAAATATTTCCAAACTTTACGTTTCGTCCTCATTTTCAAAAGTCGGAACACAAAGTGCCTACCATACATTTCCACATAGTTCCATACGCACAAATATTATATGTTTTTTGACTTTTGCTCCGTAGCTTAAAGTTCTTTCCAAAAAAAACAATCAGCAAGGATTTTTCTCAAATGAATAAACGTTAGACCTAAGACCGAATGTATATCATTTTTGATGCAAAAAACTTCAATTATACAACTTATAACATGATTTTTATGTCTTTTTTTCCAAAATTTTTGCTAATTCATTTGAGAATGACTTTTTTATTTTACCATTATCAAAGCATGATTGAATTGTTTTTTTTTGTATCAATTTTTAAACAATTAATCTATAGATTGTAAACATATTACTAAAGGATTACATATCGATTTTACACAAATTTTATGCAGACATTTAGTTTTTTATATGGTGATTTCATACTGACTTTTTTCAACTTTGTCGACTGCAAACTAAAGTGAGTAAATTGGTAACCATTACATTTTGTGTGCTTCTCGGTTGATTTTTTGTGCTAATGTTTACCTGAACCGAAACTATTTAAACTTATTTGTTAGTCTAAAAATAAAAAAAAACTATTTATGTTGTCACTATGGTTGAAGCCAGCTAAATAGTTCAAAAATTGCGCTTTAAATTTGTGCTTAATATTGCATGCGGAGGAAGATAGGCAAAACAACATTAAATGAAAAGATTTTTTTCCCAGTTCTGTTTTAGAAAACTTGATATTTTTTTTATGAAGAACAGATACATGAAACGGGTGTCTAAACAATCGACCTTTTTGCTGCTTAATATTTTTTGTAGATTAATTAAGCTCCTTTTGGAAAATTGTTGTCTACACTAACTGATGCTCTGTGAGTTTTTTGTAGCACGAGTTTGCTCTACCAATTCTGCCATATTGTGCTGCTTGCAGAGTGGTACGCGCGCGCCCACATAAGTTGATTTGAACTGTTTCCAGCGCATAGGTCTAGCTGTGGTTTTTGCAGTTGTGTGTGTGAATTAAAAAAAAACTTTTGGCTAAAATATTTGAAACAGTTGAGGCTGTCTTAGTGGACACTGTTACTCAGAAGACTGTCCTCAAAACCCATGATGACTTCCGTGGCGTTCGTATTTGTCGGGGGTTGTTCTCATGTGCAAAAGACCAATGGCGCCAAAAATACTCAACCAATTAATGCACTTCAAACTGTCCAAAATTGACTGTGATTATTGCTAATGTCTTTCATTTTTTTTAAATTGAGCTCTGATTGGTGACAAAACTTCTGCCCAATCAGTTCTTGGCTCATGATTGATTTGCTATTTCTCAGTAAAATCTTGAGAGATGCCGATCTTTTAGCAGATTTAACTTCATAAACTGACGCATAATTGATTGACAGGCGTAAAAACGAGCTCACTCTTTTGTAAAGCTTACCTAATTTTACCAACTATCTAGCAATTTGTCAACAAAACTGTGAACTTCAGAAACAGATTAGTCTAAATTAGCGGGGGCCTAAAAAGTTAGACAAAAAGCAAATAAGACGTGACCAAAAATAGAATTTAAACGTCGATGCCAAACGAAAAATATACAAAACTAGACATAATGGTGTTGTTAACGTGTGTAAAATTTGTTTACTAACTACAATAAGCTTTCAATTCAACTTTTTTAATAACGAACAAATTTTTCACCTGTTGCAATTATATAGTTTATGCATTTCAAAAATATTTCATAATATTCGAATTAAAATTTTTATAAATCATTGATAACATTTTTTGATACGCAAACTGATTTTATATTCTTTTTGTAATTCTGAAATTTGTTTCAAGCAGTAAGTTTTGTTTCAAGCAGCAACTTTTGCGAAAATAATTTGACGTCTAAATTCCGCTTTATTGGAGTCGTCTAATTTGCTTGTCGTCTAATTTTCTAGTCCCCAAACTAGCGTAACACACAGAGTTACCCACGCAAGTCGACTCGTGTCGCATGTTTCCGCAGCGGAGCAAGCGGTCGCTCATCGCCAATGCCGCGTTTGAAATTTGCGTTCTGACTTGCTAATTTTTTTGAGTCTGTTAAAAGATTGGTCAGCTAAAAAGCCAGTCTGCTGAAATCCCTAGCACCCTTTTCGCTGGCTACTGCTTCTTGGGAGCACAACTCGAGGCCATCATTACCAGCACTAGAGTTTCATGAATAAAAATTGGTTTCGTTATCAGGTTCCGTGAAATAACAAACGAACTCTACTATAAACGTTTAAAACCAATAAAAGTGTTACTATTTCTGTATCTCACTAAAACCGTTTTCATCTATTAAAATAATTAAAATCCCTCCTCACCCCCCCCTCCCCTCATTTTACTCTGAATTTACAATTATCCTTCCTTGGGTTGGTTTAGAACGGGGAGTGGGCACAAACATAAAGGAAGAGATCAATTTTGGAGAGTGGGTTCAATATGACTAATATGAGAGAGAGTGTAAAGAATGGGGGAGCGTATAAAATAATCAACTAAAAATGAATATACACAAAAAAAAATAGAAAAATTGGTAATACTTTTTTTTTCACTTCCACGGACTTTTGTGGGTTCTCATGGAGGAAAAAGTAGGTTTTAAGGGAAAAATTGATCAAATGGGATCATTACGAGGCCAAACTGTGCACCGGATAGGCGCACAATTTTGTGTCTGTATGTTCCTGGATTCCATAGACAAGTCTTTAAACATGTTAAAATTTTGTCGGAACAAAAAAAGAACAAAGGGAGCGTCATTGTTGCGGAATCCGCTTACAATGCACAAAATGCACAGTATGGCCTCGTAATGATTAATCTAAGAAAAGAAAAATAGATTATAATGCACCAAAAAGGATGCAACCTTCAAAATTGAAATCTATAATCGTATTTTGTGTCCAACATCTTTCTCATAATATTTTTAATAATTTTTTTTTCATGAGACTTCAGTGCTGGTAGTTATTACTTCAATCAAGTTTGCAGCAGTTTGTAATTTCTCATGCAGCCCCTCTTTTGCAATATAAACTTTCAAGATCACACAGAACCATGCCGAGATGAAATTAAGGTTTGCGCGCATCATGGCGAGATCTTGTATGGGCTTTAAACATCCTACATGATCTTGAAGAGTTTAGGGTGCAAAATTTTTTTATCAAAGGATTTTCATTTCCAGGAACTCGAGAAATGAAAAAAACAATTATGCCATAGATTGAATTAGTGTGTACTATAGGAAAAAATTACGGGGTGAGATAATATAAATTTTAGTTAGTTGCATGGTATCAAATGTGATGATGTAAATCCAGCTTTGTTACCCTAGATTCTTTCGGTGCTTGCAAATATGGGTCATTTTAAGCATCAATGAAAAGTTTTCCAAATGTTTCATAAAAATCTTGTACACTCTTCCCGACAAAGTTAGTAAGTTTCTGTAAACTTCGTATTTATAAACTGTTTATCATAAATTTGTAATATAAAAGAGTAGAAATAGCCGCGCTTGCTGGGTTAAGATGGTGCATCGTCCGAAGCGGAGGTCTTGGACGACGAAATCGAGACTTCGGCACTCCGAGGAGTCAACGAGTTTTCAGGGTTAACAGAGATCTTTGGTGCTGAACCCGCCACGTTTCCTTTTACATCAATATTCGAGTCAAACCCTATCCCAAATCCAGCGCCCAGTTTCCCTTTCTTTCCTTTCTTGGAACCGTTAGGTTCCTTAGAATTTAAATCGGCATCAATTTCGGTGCTGAACAATACTCGCTCGTCATGTCCGACTGATGATGTCTGAGAGGGTTTTCCGAAGTCCACTTCACCTCTTCCTTTAGCCAGCTTCTTCAATTTCTTCCGCTCTTCTTCTTTGTCGTCGAAATCATCTTCAATATTAGCCGAAGCGCCGAATCCAAAACCGAGGCTTCCAGCGCCATCAACGACGGTATTTTTGACTTTTTCCAGCATGGATCCGAAAAAACGACCTCCTCCCCCTCCTTCGGAATCGTCCTTTTGTTTGACGTCAACTTTGGGTTTTTTGATTCCAAATCCGAAAACACTGTTATTTTTTTCATCGCCATCTTCACCGCTGAAATTAAATCCAATTTTGAATGCATCGTCGTCATCTTTTTCCTTTCCCAGCTTCTTGTCCATGAAACTAGGTATTTTGTGTTTTCCAACAGAGGTATCCGAATCTAAGTCAAATAGTTGGTTCTCAACATTGACTTCATGATCTACATCTACTTGGGCTTCTGCCGCAAGCTCCGGACTCAAGTCGGCACTTTTTCGCTTCAGACTCTTCGCAACTCCCAATGGGGTCTCTGGTTTTTCAGCGTCGAAATGGAACCCAATTTTGAAATCTCCTTCTTTTGGCAAAGCATCGAAAGGTGATTTAGGTTTTTCAATATCTGTATGAGCATCAAAATGTTTCTTGAGTGAATCTCCTTTCTCAACCTCCAGCGCATGCGAGGTATCGGCATCGAAACCTAGCTTCACGTTTGTTTTCATGCCCCCTTTCTCCGGCTTTCCAAAACTTGGAATTTTACTTTTGCCAACTCCCGATAAACTGGGAGGTTGAACTCTGACACCAAAGTCCAAGCCCTTTCCTGGCTTTTCTTTCTTCGGGATATCGTCGTCCGCCATTCCAAACTGGAACCCACTATCGTCGGTTCTTTCTTTTTTTACTTTTGGTTTGTCAACTTTGAATCCACCGCCGACTACGCCGGCAAATCCAATACCAGTTTTTGTTATCTTTCCTTTCGGTTTTTCGACACTCAACTTTTCTTCAGTATCTGCTTCGTTTTCGGCCGATTTCTTTTCGGTTGTTTTTGGGTCACCACTAAAGTCAAATCCAATTTTGAAGTTACCATGATCTTGATCGTCGTCGTGATGTTCATCAGCATTGAAAATGGACCTAACTTTGTCAGCTGCCGGTTTGACATCCAATCCAAGAAATCCGCCTCCAGATTTACCGCCAAATCCGAGACCGAAACTTTTGGAGTCTTTTTCGATTGGTTTCGAATCAAAATCAGCATTTGGCTTCACTTTAATGTCTACTTTAGGCTTGGAGCTGACTCCAAAGTCAAAAGATTTTCCAGATTTAGCTGCTTTCTCTTCTCCGGTGTCAAATCCAGTTCCAAAGTTGAACCCAGCGTCTTCATTTGCTTCTTTTTTAATTTTTGGTTTATCAATTTTGCCTCCGAAATTGACACTGAAAACTTTGTTTGTTTTGGGCATATCAACATCACTGTGAACTCCATGGTCCTTGCCAAACCCGATTTTAATTCCAATATCTTTGTTTTTTCTTTTAATCATATCAATATCCGGAACTCCGAAATCCGGAGTTCCAGTCCCACCGTCAGTTCCCGGTTTGACTTGGCTAACGAGACCAAAAGTTTTCCCAATTTTCGATTTTCCTTTTTCAAACTGCACGTCGTCTCCATCATGTATACCAAGTGAAAATCCGGAATCGTCTAGTTTCTCTTTCTTCACTTTTGGTTTGTCAATTTTTCCACCAAAATCGATATCAGATTTTTTCCCTGGTCCTGGAATATTCATTTTGGCATCAGCTTCAGTGCCGAACCCAATTTTGAGGTGTTCATCGGGCAGCTTGACATCTGGTGGCGGTAGTTCAAAGCTAGGAACTTGGATGCCACTTCCGTTATCGGATTTTATTTTAGCTCCGAACTCAACTTTTTTGTCAGATTTGGCTTTATCTTTGTTGAAACCATCACCATTAACGTCAAGACCAAAATTAAACCCAGCGTCCTCGAATGTTTTTTCTTTCTTTGTTTTGGGCTTCTCAATTTTACCGCCAAAATTGATGTCAAGTTTCTTTTCAGGTCCTGGAGCATTCATTTTGACATCAGCATCAGTGCCGAACCCAATTTTGAGTTGTTTATCCCGCAGCTTGTCATCTGGTGACGGTAGTTCAAAGTTAGGAACTTTGGTGCCACTTCCAATATCGTGCTTGATTTTCGCTCCGAAATCAACATTTTTGTCAGTTTTGGTTTTATCTTTGTTGAAACCATTACCTGTAACGTCTAGACCAAAATTGAACCCAGCATCTTCGTCAGTTTTTTCTTTCTTGGTTTTGGGTTTATCAATTTTCCCGCCAAAATCGATATCAAGTTTCTTTTCAGGTCCTGGAGCATTCATTTTGACATCAGCATCAGTGCCGAACCCAATTTTGAGTTGTTTATCCCGCAGCTTGTCATCTGGTGACGGTAGTTCAAAGTTAGGAACTTTGATGCCACTTCCAATATCGTGCTTGATTTTCGCTCCGAAATCAACATTTTTGTCAGTTTTGGTTTTATCTTTGTTGAAACCATTACCTGTAACGTCTAGACCAAAATTAAACCCAGCATCTTTGTCAGTTTTTTCTTTCTTGGTTTTGGGTTTATCAATTTTCCCGCCAAAATCGATATCAAGTTTCTTTTCAGGTCCTGGAGCATTCATTTTGACATCAGCATCAGTGCCGAACCCAATTTTGAGTTGTTTATCCCGCAGCCTTTCATCTGGTGACGGTAGTTCAAAGTTAGGAACTTTGATGCCACTTCCAATATCGTGCTTAATGTTTGCTCCGAAATCAACATTTTTGTCAGTTTTGGTTTTATCTTTGTTGAAACCATCACCTGTAACGTCTAGACCAAAATTAAACCCAGCATCTTCGTCAGTTTTTTCTTTCTTGATTTTGCGTTTATCAATACTCCCGCCAAAATTGAAATCAAGTTTATTTCCAGGTCCTGGAAAATTCATTTTGACATCAGCATCAGTGCCAAACCCAATTTTGAGTTGTTTATCCCGCAGCTTGTCATCTGGTGACGGTAGTTCAAAGTTAGGAACTTTGATGCCACTTCCAATATCGTGCTTGATTTTCGCTCCGAAATCAACATTTTTGTCAGTTTTGGTTTTATCTTTGTTGAAACCATTACCTGTAACGTCTAGACCAAAATTAAACCCAGCATCTTCGTCAGTTTTTTCATTCTTGGTTTTGGGTTTATCAATTTTCCCGCCAAAATCGATATCAAGTTTCTTTTCAGGTCCTGGAGCATTCATTTTGACATCAGCATCAGTGCCGAACCCAATTTTGGGGTGTTCATCGGGCAGCTTGACATCTGGTGGCGGTATTTCAAAGCTAGAAATTTTGATGCCGCTTCCGATATTGGGTTTTATTTTTGCTCCGAACTCAAATTTTTTGTCAAATTTGGTTTTATCTTTGTTGAAACCATCACCTGTAACGTCTAGACCAAAATTAAACCCAGCATCTCCGTCAGTTTTTTCTTTCTTGTTTTTGGGTTTATCAATTTTCTCGCCAAAGTTGATATCAAGTTTCTTTCCAGGTCCTGGAACATTCATTTTGGCATCAGTTTCAGTGCCGAACTCTACTTTGAGGTGCTGATCTCGCAGCTTTTCATCTGGCGACGGTAGTTCGAAGTTAGGAATTTTGATGCCGCTTCCGATATCGGATTTGATTTTTGCTCCAAAATCAACAACTTTGTCAGTTTTTGACTTATTTTTGTTGAATCCCTCGCTGTCGGCATCTAATCCGAAATTGAAACCGGCCTCGTCTGACTTTTGGTTCTTCAATTTTGGCTTTTCATTTCGTCCTCCAAATTCTATTCCAAAATCTTTACCTGTTTTCCGAAGTCCAAAATTTTGATCAGAATCCACGTCGAATCCAATTTTAACAACGTCGTGTTTGCTCTTCAGCTTTTCGTTTCCTGAAGCTGTTTCGAAACTCGGGACTTTGAATCCTCCGCCAATCTCAGGCTTGATTTTCGCTTCAAAATCTGCTATGTTTTCGACTTTTTTGTTGGGGTCGCTTTCGAACCCTGTTCCAAAATTGAATCCACAGTCTTCTGTTTTTTCTTTATTAATTTTGGGCTTTCTCAGATTCAGATTTGCTTTCACGTCATCCTCATGCTTGAAATCGATTCCAATTTTCTTGCTTTCATTCTTTTTTGTGCTGGCGCCAAAATCAATTTGATGGTGGAAGTCTTTTCTAGTCACTGGTACTACAGGTTTTGTCGTGCTAGAATCAAAATCAGCGTTGAATCCAATTTCCGGCCCTTTGATGTTTACATCTTTACGAAAGTCGGCGCCGAATCCGAGTTGTTTCTCGAGTTTTTTCTTCGCTTTCCGTCGTTCGTTATCACTGTCGTTCCCGCCGAACCCAGTATTGTATTCAAACCCATTGAAATCAGATTTGTCTTTGGTTTCGATGAGTTTTTTTCCTTTGCCTTTAACGTCTGCACTAATTCCAAAATCAACGCCTCCCCCTGCTTTTTGTGAATGTTTTGGAAGAGGCAGAGTTTTTGATCTCTGTACACTCGCTGAGTCCGCTTTACCCTTTTTGAAGCTTCCACTTTTGTCACCTCCTATATTTATACCGAATGCAACGTGCTTGCCATCTTTGTGCTCTCTCGTCTTTTTGCCAAAAATTTTGTCGCCGCCGAAACCAAATCCGAGACTGAAACCGCCTCCACCTAATTTTTCTTTAATTTTTGGGCCTCCAGTACCCTGTTGTTCTGGTTCCTTTGAAGTACTTGGTGTCAGGTCTTGGGATACTTTTGGAGTCTGATATTTGGCTCGAACTTCAGCTCCGCCGTCCTTATGTCTAAAAGAGCCGCCAAGAGCTTTTCTGAAGCTACCGAGTCGTTTGGGTTTATCGCTCTTTTTAGCCCCACCTTCACCAGACTTTATACTCAAATCTCCCGTTGATTCACCTTCAGATCCAAGCCGTCCTCTGAACTTAAATCTGTCCAGTGAAGCAGAAGAAAGACGATTTGTGCGCTTTTTTCGATCTGTCCGACTCAAATCCCCAACCAAATGAACGCCAGATGATCCGACATCCTTGTTTTTTTCATAACGCTTCCCCTTTCCTGGTCTATCAGAGGAACTTGCCCCACCTACATTTGAAGTCTCATTATTTGCTGGGATGTCGGCTCCACCTTCCTTGTTTCTAGAAGAGCCGCCAAAAACTTTGCGTAAACTACCAAACCGTTTAGGTTTATGACCCTTCTTAGAACCAAGTTCGCCAGACTTTATACTTATATCTCCTGCCGATTGACCTTCAGAAAAATTCCGTCCCCTGAAACTAAATTTGTCAAGTGATGAAGAAGAAAGACGATTTGAGCGTTTTTTTGTATCTCTCGGACTCAAATCACCTCTCAATTGAACGCCAGATGAGCCAATATCCCTATTCTTGGCATACCTTTTTCCTTTTTGTGGCCCATCAGAGAAATCACTACTTATTTTCCCCCTTTCTATTTTCTTTCCCTTGACATCTGCATCAAAGTCACCACCTACGTTGACGCCAAATCCGTGGTCTTTCTTCTTCTTGTGTTTTTCCTTCCCTTTATCGTCACTGTCGCCGTCATTTGCTCTGCCAAATCCAAAACCAAACTTGAAGCTGCCCGATCCGTCGCCGTCTTTCTTTTTATGTTCATCTTCGACTTTTTTCCCTTTGACATCTGCATCAAAGTCAGCACCTACGTTGACGCCAAAACCGTGTTCTCTGTCCTTCTTGTGTTTTTTCTTCCCATCATCGTCACTGTCGCCGTTATTTGCTCCGCCAAATCCGAAACCAAACTTGAAGCCGCCCGATCCGTCGCCGTCTTTCTTTTCATGTCCATCTTTGATTTTTTTTCTTTTGACATCTGCATCAAAGTCACCACCTACGTTGACGCCAAAACCGTGGTCTCTGTCCTTCTTGTGTTTTTTCTTCCCATCATCGCCACTGTTGCCGTCATTTGCTCCGCCAAATCCGAAACCAAACTTGAAGCCGTCCAATTCGTCGCCGTCTTTCTTTTCATGTCCATCTTTGACTTTTTTCCCCTTGACATCTGCATCAAAGTCACCACCTGAATTGAAGCCAAATCCGTGGTCTTTGTTCTTCTTGTGTTTTTTCTTCCCATCATCGTCACTGTCGCCGTCATTTGCTCCGCCAAATCCGAAACCAAATTTGAAGATGCCTGATCCGTCGCCGTCTTTCTTTTCATGTCCATCCTTAACTTTTTTCCCCTTGACATCTGCATCAAAGTCACCACCTACGTTGACGCCAAATCCGTGGTCTTTGTTATTCTTGTGTTTTTTCTTCCTATCATCGTCACTGTCGCCGTCATTTGCTCCGCCAAATCCGAAACCAAATTTGAAGCCGCCTGATCCGTCGCCGTCTTTCTTTTCATGTCCATCCTTAACTTTTTCCCCCTTGACATCTGCATCAAAGTCACCACCTACGTTGACGCCAAACCCGTGGTTTTTGTCCTTCTTGTGTTTTTTCTTCCCATCATCGTCACTGTCGCCGTCCTTTCCTCCGCCAAATCCGAAACCAAATTTGAAGATGCCTGATCCGTCGCCGTCTTTCTTTTCATGTCCATCCTTAACTTTTTTCCCCTTGACATCTGCATCAAGGTCACCACCTACGTTGACGCCATATCCGTGGTCTTTGTTATTCTTGTGTTTTTTCTTCCTATCATCGTCACTGTCGCCGTCATTTGCTCCGCCAAATCCGAAACCAAATTTGAAGCCGCCTGATCCGTCGCCGTCTTTCTTTTCATGTCCATCCTTAACTTTTTCCGCCTTGACATCTGCATCAAAGTCACCACCTACGTTGACGCCAAACCCGTGGTTTTTGTCCTTCTTGTGTTTTTTCTTCCCATCATCGTCACTGTCGCCGTCCTTTCCTCCGCCAAATCCGAAACCAAATTTGAAGATGCCTGATCCGTCGCCGTCTTTCTTTTCATGTCCATCCTTAACTTTTTTCCCCTTGACATCTGCATCAAGGTCACCACCTACGTTGACGCCAAATCCGTGGTCTTTGTTATTCTTGTGTTTTTTCTTCCTATCATCGTCACTGTCACCGTCATTTGCTCCGCCAAATCCGAAACCAAATTTGAAGCCGCCTGATCCGTCGCCGTCTTTCTTTTCATGTCCATCCTTAACTTTTTTCCCCTTGACATCTGCATCAAAGTCACCACCTACGTTGACGCCAAATCCGTGATTTTTGTCCTTCTTGTGTTTTTTCTTCCCATCATTGTCACTGTCGCCGTCCTTTCCTCCGCCAAATCCGAAACCAAATTTGAAGCCGCCTGATCCGTCGCCGTCTTTCTTTTCATGTCCCTCTTTGACTTTTTCCCCCTTGACATCTGCATCAAAGTCACCACCTACGTTGACGCCAAATCCGTGGTCTTTGTTCTTCTTGTGTTTTTTCTTCACATCATCGTCACTGTCGCCGTCCTTTGGTCCGCCAAATCCGAAACCAAATTTGAAGTCGCCTGATTCGTCGCCGTCTTTCTTTTCTTTTCCATCCTCAACTTTTTTCCCCCTGACATCTGCATCAAAGTCACCACCTACGTTGACGCCAAATCCATGGTCTTTGTCCTTCTTAGGTTTTTTCTTCCCATCATCGTCACTGTTGCCGTCATTTGCTCCGCCAAATCCGAAACCAATTTTGAAGCCGCCTGATCCGTCGCCGTCTTTCTTTTCATGTCCATCCTTAACTTTTTTCCCCTTGACATCTGCATCAAAGTCACCACCTACGTTGACGCCAAATCCGTGGTCTTTGTCCTTCTTGTGTTTTGTCCTTCCATCATCGTCACTGTCGCCGTCCTTTCCTCCGCCAAATCCGAAACCAAATTTGAAGCCGCCTGATCCATCGCCGTCTGCTGATCCGTCCGGTCTCTCTGCTTTAGGGCTCTTGTTTCCAGAATGTGGCAGAGCGCTGGCTCCAGCTCCGACATCAATTGAGACATCTCGGTGGTGTTTCAATTTAACTTTGCTGATGCATGATTGATACTTCGCCAGGAGTTCGTTGACATCTTGAGCACTCCTTCCAGAAAGTTTCAAGCTGATTCCTTCGAGGCAGAATCCTACAACGAAGACAGTCGATCCGTACATGGAGGATCTGTGTCGTGTTTGAGTCTCACATTAGCCGTTCAGTCACTTTAGTGATAAATGGTGCGTAGAATATCAAGCTTAGAAGAACAGATAGAAGAGCAAGCTAGCAAGCTGAAGATTAGTTGATTAAAGTTAGTTGTCAATCACTAGCCAATTATTGTTTATGATAGGCATTTTTTTGAATGGAGGTCAAATCGTTGAAATGGCTCTTCAAATATACCAAAAAAGGCTTGCCAGCTGCGAAGTTTTTTCAAAATCTTTATTAGATGACTAAAAATTAGCAAAAACATCTCTTTTGAGATAGCAATTTTTACAATGATGATTACGTTTACATGAAGACTAGTACTAATTGAAAGAGGTAGATCACCATCATAAAATTAACACAAACTATAAAAGTTATATTTACATTTTTATGCAAAAGTATCAAATATTTACATTTTTATGAAATAGTACAAGTCGAGCAGTGCCGAATTAAATGTCTATGGATGAATGACTAGCTTACTTGGGGCTATGACAGCTTGCATAGGTGAAGCAGATCGATGTTTGAACCCCCTTCCCGTTCAAGGTGCCCGACTTACCGTTTGACACTTTCAGCTAAAAAAAACGTTCGGGACCACGGAAAATCAGCCGCAAAACTATACATTCTCGACAATGATTGTCGAAGTATAAGTCGAGCACCTCAACTTAGGCTAACATCTAACGAAAAGTATAGTTGGCCTAGCGCGGATTAAAAACCTGCTCGTGATTTAAAAGCTGTTTTTAATGCTACAGTTTCCTTCAAACAAAATAAATTTCATATTTTTGAATCTTTCAAATCTTTTAAGCTGGTTTCATTCAGAAAAGTCGAGATAAAAATCCTTTCTTGCTAGATGAGTCACTGCTGCTACTTGAAGAAGACGACGAAGATGATGAGCTGGAACTGGAATCTTTTCTTTCCCGTATCGTATTCTTCTCTGAACTCTCTTCACCTTCGCTGTCTGACTCACCTTTCACCTTGTATTTTAGACCGACAACCTCGCCGGCCTCCACGTGCGAGCTTCTCCCTTTGGCACCAAACGTCAACTTTTTGTCTGATTTTGGCTTTTTCTCAAGTGTTTCATGCGACTTGTGCTTTTTATGTGTTCCATGTTTCTCGCGCCCATCTTTATCTTTAGATTTTCTATCTTTCTTGTCGCTGTTCTTTTTCCCCTTCTTTTCTCTTTTTGAAGACATTTGGGAAAGTCGGCTGCTTTTCGTTTCGGGCAAAACGCCAACTTCAAGATTGACTTTCTCCGATGTCGACCAACTTGTTCTGGAAGTGTCCTTGTGAGATTCCAGACTGACTCCAGGAGTTTTTTCAAGAGAGAAACCAGGGACGCTCTGAAGTCCCTCCGCATCTGCTGCCGACAAAAGAACTTCATCGGACATACTTTCTTCATTTTTTCCACGAAGTGTGGGTAAGAGATTGCATTTGTCTCCTTTCCCGTCTAAATCAAGCCCTCTGCCTAAATTGACATCAACACCACCTTGTTTGTCTTTCTTCTTCGACTTTGACTTGTCATCGTCATCCTTGTCTCCTCCGACGCCAAATCCAAAACTCAAGCCAACTTCTTTGTCTTTTTCGTGCTTGTTTTTTTCTCCTTTTCCGTCAATGTCAAGCCCTGCACCTAAGTTGACATTAAGACCACTGTGTTTGTCTCTCTTTTTTAACTGTGACTTGTCATCTTCATCCTTGTCTCCTCCGGAGCCAAATCCAAAACTGAAGCCACCGTCTTTGTCTTTCTCGTGCTTGTGTTTGTCTCCTTTTCCGTCAATGTCATGCCCTCCGTCCAAGTTGACATCGAGACTACCGTTTTTACCACCATGTTTGTCTTTCTTCTTCGAGTTTGATTTATCATCGTCATCTTTGTCTCCTCCGAAACCAAAGCCCAATTTGAAGCCACCATCCTTGTCTTTACCTTCTTGCTCTTTCTCGAGCTTGTGTTTGTCTCCTTTTCCGTCAATGTCAAGCCCTCCGCCTAAATTGACGTCAAGACCACCGTGTTTGTCTGTCTTCTTCGACTTTGATTTGTCATCGTCAACTTTGTCTTCTCCGAAGCCAAAGCCAAATTTGAAGCCAACGTCTTTGTCTTTCCCCTCTTTGTCTTTCTCGTGCTTGTGTTTGCCTCCTTTACCTTCAATGTTAAGGCCTCCACCCAAGTTGACATCGAGACTACCATTTTCATTTTTCTTCTTTGACTTTGACTTGTCATCATCGTCCTTGTCTCCTCCGAAGCCAAATCCAAAATTGAAGCCACCGTCTTTGTTTTTACCTTCTTTGTCTTTCTCGAGCTTGTGTTTGTCTCCTTTTCCGTCAATATCAAGCCCTCTGCCTAAATTGACGTCAAGACCACCGTGTTTGTCTTTCTTCGTCGACTCTGATTTGTCATCGTCATCTTTGTCTCCTCCGAAGCCAAAGCCAAATTTGAAGCCACCGTCTTTGTCTTTACCCTCTTTGCCTTTCTCGTGCTCGGGTTTGCCTCCTTTACCTTCAATGTCAAGGCCTCCGCCCAAGATGACATCGAGACCACCATTTTTATCTTTTTTCTTTGACTTTGACTTTTCATCATCGTCCTTGTCTCCTCCGAAGCCAAATCCAAAATTGAAGCCACTGTTTTTGTCTTTACCTTCTTTCTCTTTCTCGTGCTTGTCTTTGTCTCCTTTTCCGTCGATATCAAGCCCTCCGCTTAAATTGACGTCAAGACCACCGTGTTTGTCTTTCTTCTTCGACTTTGATTTGTCATCGTCATCTTTGTCTCCTCCGAAGCCAAAGCCAAAATTAAAGCCACCGTCGCCTTTATCTTCTTTGTCTTTCTCGTGCTTGTGTTTGTCTCCTTTTCCGTCAATGTCAAGCCCTCTGCCTAAGTTGACGTCAAGACCACCGTCTTTGTCTTTGTTTTTTGACTTTGACTTGCCAACGTCATCTTTGTCTCCTCCGAAGCCAAATCCAAATTTGAAGCCACCATCTTTGTCTTTTCCTTCTTGGTGTTTCTTGTGCCTGTGTGTGTCTCCTTTTCCGTCAATGTCAAGCCCGCCGCCTAGGTTGACATCAAGACCACCGTGTTTGTCTCTCTTTTTCGACTGTGTTTTGTCATCATCTTCCTTGTCTCCTCCGAAACCAAATCCAATATTGAAACCACCATCTTTGTCTTTCTCGTGCTTGTTTTTGTCTCCTTCTCCTTGAATGTCAAGACCTCCGCCCAAGTTGACATCAAGATCACCGTTTTTATCTATCTTATTTGACTTTGACTTGTCATCGTCGTCTTTGTCTCCTCCGAAGCCAAAGCCCAGTTTGAAGCCACCGTCTTTACCTTCTTTGTCTTTCTCGCTCTTGTGTTTGTCTCCTTTTCCGTCAATGTCAAGCCCTCTGCCTAAATTGACGTCAAGACCACCGTAGTTGTCTTTTTTCTTCGACTTTGATTTGTCATCTTCATCTTTGTCTCCTCCGAAGCCAAAGCCAAACTTGAAGCCACCGTCTCTGTCTTTATCTTTTTTGTCTTTCTCGTGCTTGTGTTTGTCTTCTTTTCCGTCAATGTCAAGCCCTCCGCCTAGGTTGACATCAAGACCACCGTCTTTGTCTTTCTTTTTCGACTTTGACTTGTCATCGTCATCTTTGTCTCCTCCGAAGCCAAATCCAAATTTGAAGCCACCGTCTCTGTCTTTACCCTCTTTGTCTTTCTCGTGCTTGTGTTTGCCTCCTTTATCTTCAAGGTCAAGGCCTCCGCCCAAGTTGACATCGAGACCACCATTTTTATCTTTCTTCTTTGACTTTGACTTGTCATCATCGTCATTGTCTCCTCCGAAGCCAAACCCAAAATTGAAGCCACCGTCTTTGTCTTTACCTTCTTTGTTTTTCTCGTGCTTGTGTTTGCCTCCTTCACCTTCAATGTCAAGGCCTCCGCCCAAGTTGACATCGAGACCACCATTTTTGTCTTTCCTCTTTGACTTTGACTTGTCATCGTCATCTTTGTCTCCTCCGAAGCCAAAGCCAAACTTGAAGCCACCGTCTCTGTCTTTATCTTTTTTGTCTTTCTCGTGCTTGTGTTTGTCTTCTTTTCCGTCAATGTCAAGCCCTCCGCCTAGGTTGACATCAAGACCACCGTCTTTGTCTTTCTTTTTCGACTTTGACTTGTCATCGTCATCTTTGTCTCCTCCGAAGCCAAATCCAAATTTGAAGCCACCATCTTTGTCTTTTCCTTCTAGATGTTTCTTGTTCCTGTGTTTGTCTCCTTTTCCGTCAATGTCAAGCCCGCCGCCTAGGTTGACATCAAGACCACCGTCTTTGTCTTTTTTTCCCGACTTTGACTTGTCATCGTCATCTTTGTCTCCTCCGAAGCCAAAACCAAACTTGAAGCCACCGTCTTTGTCTTTACCTTCTTTGTTTTTCTCGTGCTTGTGTTTGCCTCCTTCACCTTCAATGTCAAAACCTCCGCCCAAGTTGACATCGAGACCACCATTTTTGTCTTTCCTCTTTGACTTTGGATTGTCATCGTCATCTTTGTCTCCTCCGAAGCCAAAGCCAAACTTGAAGCCACCGTCTCTGTCTTTATCTTTTTTGTCTTTCTCGTGCTTGTGTTTGTCTTCTTTTCCGTCAATGTCAAGCCCTCCGCCTAGGTTGACATCAAGACTACTGTCTTTGTCTTTCTTTTTCGACTTTGACTTGTCATCGTCATCTTTGTCTCCTCCGAAGCCAAATCCAAATTTGAAGCCACCATCTTTGTCTTTTCCTTCTCGATGTTTCTTGTTCCTGTGTTTGTCTCCTTTTCCGTCAATGTCAAGCCCGCCGCCTAGGTTGACATCAAGACCACCGTCTTTGTCTTTTTTTCCCGACTTTGACTTGTCATCGTCATCTTTGTCTCCTCCGAAGCCAAAACCAAACTTGAAGCCACCGTCTTTGTCTTTACCTTCTTTGTCTTTCTCTTGCTTGTGTTTTTCTTCTTTTGCGCCAATGTCAAGCCCTCCGTCTAAGTTGACGTCAAGACCACTGTCTCTGTCTTTCTTGTTCGACTTTGATGTGTCTTTGTCATCTTTGTTTCCTCCGAAGCCAAAATCAAATTTGAAGCCACCGTCTTTGTCTTTCCCTTCTTTGTCTTTATCGAGCTTGTGTTTGTCTCCTTTTCCGTCAATGTCAAGCCCTCCGCCTAAGTTGACGTCAAGACCACTGTCTCTGTCTTTCTTCTTCGACTCTGATTTGTCATCGTCCTTGTCTCCTCCGAAGCCATATCCAAAATTGAAGCCATCGTCTTTGTCTTTACCTTCTTTGTCTTTCTTGTGCTTGTTTTTGTCTCCTTTTCCATCAATGTCAAGCCCTCCGCTTAAGTTGACGTCAAGACCACCGTGTTTGTCTTTCTTTTTCGACTTTGACTTGTCATCGTCATCTTTGTCTCCTCCGAAGCCAAATCCAAAATTGAAGCCACCATCTTTGTCTTTTCCTTCTTGGTGTTTCTTGTGCCTGTGTTTGTCTCCTTTTCCGTCAATGTCAAGCCCGCCGCCTAGGTTGACATCAAGACCACCGTCTTTGTCTTTCTTTCCCGACTTTGACTTGTCATCATCGTCCTTGTCTCCTCCGAAGCCATATCCGAAATTGAAGCCATCGTCTTTGTCTTTACCTTCTGTGTTTTTCTTGTGCTTGTTTTTGTCTCTTTGTCCATCAATGTCAAGCCCTCCGCCTAAGTTGACGTCAAGACCACCGTGTTTGTCTTTCTTCTTCGACTTTGATTTGTCATCGTCATCTTTGTCTCCTCCGAAGCCATAGCCAAACTTGAAGCCACCGTCTCTGTCTTTATCTTCTTTGTCTTTCTCGTGCTTGTGTTTGTCTCCTTTTCCGTCAATGTCAAGCCCTCCGCCTAAGTTGACGTCAAGATTACCGACTTTGTCTTTCTTTTTTGACTTTGACTTGTCATCGTCATCTTTGTCTCCTCCGAAGCCAAAGCCAAACTTGAAGCCACCGTCTCTGTCTTTATCTTCTTTGTCTTTCTCGTGCTTGTGTTTGTCTTCTTTTCCGTCAATGTCAAGCCCTCCGCCTAGGTTGACATCAAGACCACCGTCGTTGTCTTTCTTTTTCGACTTTGACTTTTCATCGTCATTTTTATCTCCTCCGAAGCCAAATCCAAATTTGAAGCCACCATCTTTTTCTTTTCCTTCTCGGTGTTTCTTGTGCCTGTGTTTGTCTCCTTTTCCGTCAATGTCGAGCCCGCCACCTAGGTTGACATCAAGACCACCGTCTTTGTCTTTCTTTCCCGACTTTGACTTGTCATCATCGTCCTTGTCTCCTCCGAAGCCATATCCAAAATTGAAGCCATCGTCTTTGTCCTTACCTTCCTTGTCTTTCTTGTGCTTGTTTTTGTCTCCTTTTCCGTCAATGTCAAGCCCTCCGCTTAAATTGACGTCAAGACCACCGTGTTTGTCTTTCTTCTTCGACTTTGATTTGTCATCGTCATCTTTGTCTCCTCCGAAGCCAAAGCCAAACTTGAAGCCACCGTCTCTGTCTTTATCTTCTTTGTATTTCTCGTGCTTGTGTTTGTCTCCTTTTCCGTCAATGTCAAGCCCTCCGCCTAAGTTGACGTCAAGACCACCGTCTTTATCTTTCTTTTTCGACTTTGACTTGTCATCGTCATCTTTGTCTCCTCCGAAGCCAAATCCAAATTTGAAGCCACCATCTTTGTCTTTTCCTTCTTGGTGTTTCTTTTGCCTGTGTTTGTCTCCTTTTCCGTCACTGTCAAGCCCGCCACCCAGGTTGACATCAAGAACACCGTCTTTGTCTTTCTTTCCCGACTTTGATTGGTCATCGTCATCTTTGTCTCCTCCGAAGCCAAATCCAAATTTGAAGCCACCATCTTTGTCTTTTCCTTCTTGATGTTTCTTGTGCCTGTGTTTGTCTCCTTTTCCGTCAAGGTCAAGCCTGCCGCCTAGGTTGACATCACGACCACCGTCTTTGTCTTTCTTTCCCGACTTTGACTTGTCATCGTCATCTTTGTCTCCTACGAAGCCAAAGCCAAATTTGAAGCCACCGTCTCTGTCTTTATCTTCTTTGTCTTTCTCGTGCTTGTGTTTGTCTCCTTTTCCGTCAATGTCAAGCCCTCCGCCTAAGTTGACGTCAAGACCACCGTCTTTGTCTTTCTTTTTCGACTTTGACTTGTCATCGTCATCTTTGTCTCCTCCGAAGCCAAATCCAAATTTGAAGCCACCGTCTCTGTCTTTATCTTCTTTGTCTTTCTCGTGCTTGTGTTTGTCTCTTTTTCCGTCAATGTCAAGCCCTCCGCCTAAGTTGACGTCAAGATCACCGTCTTTGTCTTTCTTTTTTGACTTTGACTTGTCATCGTCATCTTTGTCTCCTCCGAAGCCAAAGCCAAACTTGAAGCCACCGTCTCTGCCTGTATCTTCTTTGTCTTTCTCGTGCTTGTGTTTGTCTTCTTTTCCGTCAATGTCAAGCCCTCCACCTAGGTTGACATCAAGACCACCGTCTTTGTCTTTCTTTTTTGACTTTGACTTGTCATCGTCATCTTTATCTCCTCCGAAGCCAAATCCAAATTTGAAGCCACCATCTTTGTCTTTTCCTTCTCGGTGTTTCTTGTTCCTGTGTTTGTCTCCTTTTCCGTCAATGTCAAGCCCGCCGACTAGGTTGACGTCAAGATCACCGTCTTTGTCCTTCTTTTTCGACTTTGACTTGTCATCGTCATCTTTGTCTCCTCCGAAGCCAAAGCCAAATTTGAAGCCACCGTCTTTGTCTTTATCTTCTTTGTCTTTCTCGTGCTTGTGTTTGTCTCCTTTTCCGTCAATGTCAAGCCCTCCGCCTAAGTTGACGTCAAGACCACCGTCTTTGTCTTTCTTTTTCGACTTTGACTTGTCATCGTCATCTTTGTCTCCTCCGAAGCCAAATCCAATTTTGAAGCCACCGTCTCTGTCTTTATCTTCTTTGTCTTTCTCGTGCTTGTGTTTGTCTCTTTTTCTGTCAATGTCAAGCCCTCCGCCTAAGTTGACGTCAAGATCACCGTCTTTGTCTTTCTTTTTCGACTTTGACTTGTCATCGTCATCTTTGTCTCCTCCGAAGCCAAAGCCAAACTTGAAGCCACCGTCTCTGTCTTTATCTTCTTTGTCTTTCTCGTGCTTGTGTTTGTCTTCTTTTCCCTCAATGTCAAGCCCTCCGCCTAGGTTGACATCAAGACCACCGTCTTTGTCTTTCTTTTTCGACTTTGACTTGTCATCGTCATCTTTATCTCCTCCGAAGCCAAATCCAAATTTGAAGCCACCATCATTGTCTTTTCCTTCTCGGTGTTTCTTGTTCCTGTGTTTGTCTCCTTTTCCGTCAATGTCAAGCCCGCCGCCTAGGTTGACGTCAAGATAACCGTCTTTGTCCTTCTTTTTCGACTTTGACTTGTCATCGTCATCTTTGTCTCCTCCGAAGCCAAAGCCAAATTTGAAACCACCGTCTCTGTCTTCATCTTCTTTGTCTTTCTCGTGCTTGTGTTTGTCTCTTTTTCCGTCAATGTCAAGCCCTCCGCCTAAGTTGACGTCAAGACCACCGTCTTTGTCTTTCTTTTTCGACTTTGACTTGTCATCGTCATCTTTGTCTCCTCCGAAGCCAAAGCCGAATTTGAAACCACCGTCTCTGTCTTTATCTTCTTTGTCTTTCTCGTGCTTGTGTTTGTCTCCTTTTCCGTCAATGTCAAGCCCTCCGCCTAAGTTGACGTCAAGACCACCGTCTTTGTCTTTCTTTTTCGACTTTGACTTGTCATCGTCATCTTTGTCTCCTCCGAAGCCAAATCCAAATTTGAAGCCACCATCTCTGTCTTTATCTTCTTTGTCTTTCTCGTGCTTGCGTTTGTCCCTTTTTCCGTCAATGTCAAGCCCTCCGCCTAAGTTGACGTCAAGACCACCGTCTTTTTCTTTCTTTTTCGACTTTGACTTGTCATCGTCATCTTTGTCTCCTCCGAAGCCAAAGCCGAATTTGAAACCACCGTCTCTGTCTTTATTTTCTTTGTCTTTCTCGTGCTTGTGTTTGTCTCCTTTTCCGTCAATGTCAAGCCCTCCGCCTAAGTTGACGTCAAGACCACCGTCTTTGTCTTTCTTTTTCGACTTTGGCTTGTCATCGTCATCTTTGTCTCCTCCGAAGCCAAATCCAAATTTGAAGCCACCATCTCTGTCTTTATTTTCTTTGTCTTTCTCGTGCTTGCGTTTGTCCCTTTTTCCGTCAATGTCAAGCCCTCCGCCTAAGTTGACGACAAGATCACCGTCTTTGTCTTTCTTTTTTGACCTTGACTTGTCATTGTCATCTTTGTCTCCTCCGAAGCCAAATCCAAATTTGAAGCCACCGTCTCTGTCTTTATCTTCTTTGTCTTTCTCGTGCTTGTGTTTGTCTCCTTTTCCGTCAATGTCAAGCCCTCCGCCTAAGTTGACGTCAAGACCACCGTCTTTGTCTTTCTTTTTCGACTTTGACTTGTCATCGTCATCTTTGTCTCCTCCGAAGCCAAATCCAAATTTGAAGCCACCGTCACTGTCTTTATCTTCTTTGTCTTTCTCGTGCTTGCGTTTGTCCCTATTTCCGTCAATGTCAAGCCCTCCGCCTAAGTTGACGTCAAGATCACCGTCTTTGTCTTTCTTTTTTGACTTTGACTTGTCATTGTCATCTTTGTCTCCTCCGAAGCCAAATCCAAATTTGAAGCCACCATCTTTGTCTTTTCCTTCGTGGTGTTTCTTGTGCCTGTGTTTGTCTCCTTTTCCGTCAATGTCAAGCCCGCCGCCTAGGTTGACATCAAGACCACTGTCTTTGTCTTTCTTTCCCGATTTTGACTTGTCATCGTCATCTTTGTCTCCTCCGAAGCCAAAGCCAAATTTGAAGCCACCGTCTCTGTCTTTATCTTCTTTGTCTTTCTCGTGCTTGTGTTTGTCTCCTTTTCCGTCAATGTCAAGCCCTCCGCCTAAGTTGACGTCAAGACCACCGTCTTTGTCTTTCTTTTTCGACTTTGACTTGTCATCGTCATCTTTGTCTCCTCCGAAGCCAAATCCAAATTTGAAGCCACCATCTTTGTCTTTTCCTTCTTGGTGTTTCTTGTGCCTGTGTTTGTCTCCTTTTCCGTCAATGTCAAGCCCGCCGCCTAGGTTGACGTCAAGACCACCGTCTTTGTCTTTCTTTTTCGACTTTGACTTGTCATCGTCATCTTTGTCTCCTCCGAAGCCAAATCCAAATTTGAAGCCACCGTCTCTGTCTTTATCTTCTTTGTCTTTCTCGTGCTTGTGTTTGTCTCTTTTTCCGTCAATGTCAAGCCCTCCGCCTAAGTTGACGTCAAGACCACCGTCTTTGTCTTTCTTTTTCGACTTTGACTTGTCATCGTCATCTTTGTCTCCTCCGAAGCCAAAGCCAAATTTGAAACCACCGTCTCTGTCTTTATCTTCTTTGTCTTTCTCGTGCTTGTGTTTGTCTCCTTTTCCGTCAATGTCAAGCCCTCCGCCTAAGTTGACGTCAAGACCACTGTCTTTGTCTTTCTTTCCCGATTTTGACTTGTCATCGTCATCTTTGTCTCCTCCGAAGCCAAAGCCAAATTTGAAGCCACCATCTTTGTCTTTTCCTTCTTGGTGTTTCTTGTGCCTGTGTTTGTCTCCTTTTCCGTCAATGTCAAGCCCGCCGCCTAGGTTGACGTCAAGACCACCGTCTTTGTCTTTCTTTTTCGACTTTGACTTGTCATCGTCATCTTTGTCTCCTCCGAAGCCAAATCCAAATTTGAAGCCACCGTCTCTTTCTTTATCTTCTTTGTCTTTCTCGTGCTTGTGTTTGTCTCTTTTTCCGTCAATGTCAAGCCCTCCGCCTAAGTTGACGTCAAGACCACCGTCTTTGTCTTTCTTTTTCGACTTTGACTTGTCATCGTCATCTTTGTCTCCTCCGAAGCCAAAGCCAAATTTGAAACCACCGTCTCTGTCTTTATCTTCTTTGTCTTTCTCGTGCTTGTGTTTGTCTCCTTTTCCGTCAATGTCAAGCCCTCCGCCTAAGTTGACGTCAAGACCACTGTCTTTGTCTTTCTTTCCCGATTTTGACTTGTCATCGTCATCTTTGTCTCCTCCGAAGCCAAAGCCAAATTTGAAGCCACCATCTTTGTCTTTTCCTTCTTGGTGTTTCTTGTGCCTGTGTTTGTCTCCTTTTCCGTCAATGTCAAGCCCGCCGCCTAGGTTGACGTCAAGACCACCGTCTTTGTCTTTCTTTTTCGACTTTGACTTGTCATCGTCATCTTTGTCTCCTCCGAAGCCAAATCCAAATTTGAAGCCACCGTCTCTGTCTTTATCTTCTTTGTCTTTCTCGTGCTTGTGTTTGTCTCCTTTTCCGTCAATGTCAAGCCCTCCGCCTAAGTTGACGTCAAGACCACCGTCTTTGTCTTTCTTTTTCGACTTTGACTTGTCATCGTCATCTTTGTCTCCTCCGAAGCCAAATCCAAATTTGAAGCCACTATCTTTGTCTTTTCCTTCTTGGTGTTTCTTGTGCCTGTGTTTGTCTCCTTTTCCGTCAATGTCAAGCCCGCCGCCTAGGTTGACGTCAAGACCACCGTCTTTGTCTTTCTTTTTCGACTTTGACTTGTCATCGTCATCTTTGTCTCCTCCGAAGCCAAATCCAAATTTGAAGCCACCGTCTCTGTCTTTATCTTCTTTGTCTTTCTCGTGCTTGTGTTTGTCTCTTTTTCCGTCAATGTCAAGCCCTCCGCCTAAGTTGACGTCAAGACCACCGTCTTTGTCTTTCTTTTTCGACTTTGACTTGTCATCGTCATCTTTGTCTCCTCCGAAGCCAAAGCCAAATTTGAAACCACCGTCTCTGTCTTTATCTTCTTTGTCTTTCTCGTGCTTGTGTTTGTCTCCTTTTCCGTCAAAGTCAAGCGCTCCGCCTAAGTTGACGTCAAGACCACTGTCTTTGTCTTTCTTTCCCGATTTTGACTTGTCATCGTCATCTTTGTCTCCTCCGAAGCCAAAGCCAAATTTGAAGCCACCATCTTTGTCTTTTCCTTCTTGGTGTTTCTTGTGCCTGTGTTTGTCTCCTTTTCCGTCAATGTCAAGCCCGCCGCCTAGGTTGACGTCAAGACCACCGTCTTTGTCTTTCTTTTTCGACTGTGACTTGTCATCGTCATCTTTGTCTCCTCCGAAGCCAAATCCAAATTTGAAGCCACCGTCTCTGTCTTTATCTTCTTTGTCTTTCTCGTGCTTGTGTTTGTCTCCTTTTCCGTCAATGTCAAGCCCTCCGCCTAAGTTGACGTCAAGACCACCGTCTTTGTCTTTCTTTTTCGACTTTGACTTGTCATCGTCATCTTTGTCTCCTCCGAAGCCAAATCCAAATTTGAAGCCACTATCTTTGTCTTTTCCTTCTTGGTGTTTCTTGTGCCTGTGTTTGTCTCCTTTTCCGTCAATGTCAAGCCCGCCGCCTAGGTTGACGTCAAGACCACCGTCTTTGTCTTTCTTTTTCGACTTTGACTTGTCATCGTCATCTTTGTCTCCTCCGAAGCCAAATCCAAATTTGAAGCCACCGTCTCTGTCTTTATCTTCTTTGTCTTTCTCGTGCTTGTGTTTGTCTCTTTTTCCGTCAATGTCAAGCCCTCCGCCTAAGTTGACGTCAAGACCACCGTCTTTGTCTTTCTTTTTCGACTTTGACTTGTCATCGTCATCTTTGTCTCCTCCGAAGCCAAAGCCAAATTTGAAACCACCGTCTCTGTCTTTATCTTCTTTGTCTTTCTCGTGCTTGTGTTTGTCTCCTTTTCCGTCAAAGTCAAGCGCTCCGCCTAAGTTGACGTCAAGACCACTGTCTTTGTCTTTCTTTCCCGATTTTGACTTGTCATCGTCATCTTTGTCTCCTCCGAAGCCAAAGCCAAATTTGAAGCCACCATCTTTGTCTTTTCCTTCTTGGTGTTTCTTGTGCCTGTGTTTGTCTCCTTTTCCGTCAATGTCAAGCCCGCCGCCTAGGTTGACGTCAAGACCACCGTCTTTGTCTTTCTTTTTCGACTTTGACTTGTCATCGTCATCTTTGTCTCCTCCGAAGCCAAATCCAAATTTGAAGCCACCGTCTCTGTCTTTATCTTCGTTGTCTTTCTCGTGCTTGTGTTTGTCTCCTTTTCCGTCAATGTCAAGCCCTCCGCCTAAGTTGACGTCAAGACCACCGTCTTTGTCTTTCTTTTTCGACTTTGACTTGTCATCGTCATCTTTGTCTCCTCCGAAGCCAAAGCCAAACTTGAAACCACCGTCTCTGTCTTTATCTTCTTTGTCTTTCTCGTGCTTGTGTTTGTCTCCTTTTCCGTCAATGTCAAGCCCTCCGCCTAAGTTGACGTCAAGACCACTGTCTTTGTCTTTCTTTCCCGATTTTGACTTGTCATCGTCATCTTTGTCTCCTCCGAAGCCAAAGCCAAATTTGAAGCCACTATCTTTGTCTTTTCCTTCTTGGTGTTTCTTGTGCCTGTGTTTGTCTCCTTTTCCGTCAATGTCAAGCCCGCCGCCTAGGTTGACGTCAAGACCACCGTCTTTGTCTTTCTTTTTCGACTTTGACTTGTCATCGTCATCTTTGTCTCCTCCGAAGCCAAATCCAAATTTGAAGCCACCGTCTCTGTCTTTATCTTCTTTGTCTTTCTCGTGCTTGTGTTTGTCTCCTTTTCCGTCAATGTCAAGCCCTCCGCCTAAGTTGATGTCAAGACCACCGTCTTTGTCTTTCTTTTTCGACTTTGACTTGTCATCGTCATCTTTGTCTCCTCCGAAGCCAAATCCAAATTTGAAGCCACCATCTTTGTCTTTTCCTTCTTGGTGTTTCTTGTACCTGTGTTTGTCTCCTTTTCCGTCAATGTCAAGCCCGCTGCCTAGGTTGACGTCAAGACCACCGTCTTTGTTTTTCTTTTTCGACTTTGACTTGTCATCGTCATCTTTGTCTCCTCCGAAGCCAAATCCAAAATTGAAGCCACCGTCTTTGTCTTTATCTTCTTTGTCTTTCTCGTGCTTGTGTTTGTCCCTTTTTCCGTCAATGTCAAGCCCTCCGCCTAAGTTGACGTCAAGACCACCGTCTTTGTCTTTCTTTTTCGACTTTGACTTGTCATCGTCATCTTTGTCTCCTCCGAAGCCAAATCCAAATTTGAAGCCACCGTCTCTGTCTTTATCTTCTTTGTCTTTCTCGTGCTTGTGTTTGTCTTCTTTTCCGTCAATGTCAAGCCCTCCGCCTAAGTTGACGTCAAGATCACCGTCTTTGTCTTTCTTTTTTGACTTTGACTTGTCATTGTCATCTTTGTCTCCTCCGAAGCCAAATCCAAATTTGAAGCCACCATCTTTGTCTTTTCCTTCGTGGTGTTTCTTGTGCCTGTGTTTGTCTCCTTTTCCGTCAATGTCAAGCCCGCCGCCTAGGTTGACATCAAGACCACTGTCTTTGTCTTTCTTTCCCGATTTTGACTTGTCATCGTCATCTTTGTCTCCTCCGAAGCCAAAGCCAAATTTGAAGCCACCGTCTCTGTCTTTATCTTCTTTGTCTTTCTCGTGCTTGTGTTTGTCTCCTTTTCCGTCAATGTCAAGCCCTCCGCCTAAGTTGACGTCAAGACCACCGTCTTTGTCTTTCTTTTTCGACTTTGACTTGTCATCGTCATCTTTGTCTCCTCCGAAGCCAAATCCAAATTTGAAGCCACCATCTTTGTCTTTATCTTCTTGGTGTTTCTTGTGCCTGTGTTTGTCTCCTTTTCCGTCAATGTCAAGCCCGCCGCCTAGGTTGACGTCAAGACCACCGTCTTTGTCTTTCTTTTTCGACTTTGACTTGTCATCGTCATCTTTGTCTCCTCCGAAGCCAAATCCAAATTTGAAGCCACCGTCTCTGTCTTTATCTTCTTTGTCTTTCTCGTGCTTGTGTTTGTCTCTTTTTCCGTCAATGTCAAGCCCTCCGCCTAAGTTGACGTCAAGACCACCGTCTTTGTCTTTCTTTTTCGACTTTGACTTGTCATCGTCATCTTTGTCTCCTCCGAAGCCAAAGCCAAATTTGAAACCACCGTCTCTGTCTTTATCTTCTTTGTCTTTCTCGTGCTTGTGTTTGTCTCCTTTTCCGTCAATGTCAAGCCCTCCGCCTAAGTTGACGTCAAGACCACCGTCTTTGTCTTTCTTTTTGGACTTTGACTTGTCATCGTCATATTTGTCTCCTCCGAAGCCAAATCCAAATTTGAAGCCACCGTCTCTGTCTTTATCTTCTTTGTCTTTCTCGTACTTGTGTTTGTCTCCTTTTCCGTCAATGTCAAGCCCTCCGCCTAAGTTGACGTCAAGTCCACCGTCTTTGTCTTTCTTTTTCGACTTTGACTTGTCATCGTTATCTTTGTCTCCTCCGAAGCCAAATCCAAATTTGAAGCCACCATCTTTGTCTTTTCCTTCTTGGTGTTTCTTGTGCCTGTGTTTGTCTCCTTTTCCGTCAATGTCAAGCGCACCGCCTAGGTTGACATCATGACCACCGTTTTTGTCTTTCTTTCCCGACTTTGACTTGTCAATGTCATCTTTGTCTCCTCCGAAGCCAAAGCCAAATTTGAAGCCACCGTCTCTGTCTGTATCTTCTTTGTCTTTCTCGTGCTTGTGTTTGTCTCCTTTTCCGTCAATGTCAAGCCCTCCGCCTAAGTTGACGTCAAGATCACCGTCTTTGTCTTTCTTTTTCGACTTTGACTTGTCATCGTCATCTTTGTCTCCTCCGAAGCCAAATCCAAACTTGAAGCCACCGTCTCTGTCTTTATCTTCTTTGTCTTTCTCGTGCTTACGTTTGTCCCTTTTTCCGTCAATGTCAAGCCCTCCGCCTAAGTTGACGTCAAGATCACCGTCTTTGTCTTTCTTTTTTGACTTTGACTTGTCATTGTCATCTTTGTCTCCTCCGAAGCCAAATCCAAATTTGAAGCCACCATCTTTGTCTTTTCCTTCTTGGTGTTTCTTGTGCCTGTGTTTGTCTCCTTTTCCGTCAATGTCAAGCCCGCCGCCTAGGTTGACGTCAAGACCACCGTCTTTGTCTTTCTTTTTCGACTTTGACTTGTCATCGTCATCTTTGTCTCCTCCGAAGCCAAATCCAAATTTGAAGCCACCGTCTCTGTCTTTATCTTCTTTGTCTTTCTCGTGCTTGTGTTTGTCTCTTTTTCCGTCAATGTCAAGCCCTCCGCCTAAGTTGACGTCAAGACCACCGTCTTTGTCTTTCTTTTTCGACTTTGACTTGTCATCGTCATCTTTGTCTCCTCCGAAGCCAAAGCCAAATTTGAAACCACCGTCTCTGTCTTTATCTTCTTTGTCTTTCTCGTGCTTGTGTTTGTCTCCTTTTCCGTCAATGTCAAGCCCTCCGCCTAAGTTGACGTCAAGACCACCGTCTTTGTCTTTCTTTTTGGACTTTGACTTGTCATCGTCATATTTGTCTCCTCCGAAGCCAAATCCAAATTTGAAGCCACCGTCTCTGTCTTTATCTTCTTTGTCTTTCTCGTACTTGTGTTTGTCTCCTTTTCCGTCAATGTCAAGCCCTCCGCCTAAGTTGACGTCAAGTCCACCGTCTTTGTCTTTCTTTTTCGACTTTGACTTGTCATCGTTATCTTTGTCTCCTCCGAAGCCAAATCCAAATTTGAAGCCACCATCTTTGTCTTTTCCTTCTTGGTGTTTCTTGTGCCTGTGTTTGTCTCCTTTTCCGTCAATGTCAAGCGCACCGCCTAGGTTGACATCATGACCACCGTTTTTGTCTTTCTTTCCCGACTTTGACTTGTCAATGTCATCTTTGTCTCCTCCGAAGCCAAAGCCAAATTTGAAGCCACCGTCTCTGTCTGTATCTTCTTTGTCTTTCTCGTGCTTGTGTTTGTCTCCTTTTCCGTCAATGTCAAGCCCTCCGCCTAAGTTGACGTCAAGATCACCGTCTTTGTCTTTCTTTTTCGACTTTGACTTGTCATCGTCATCTTTGTCTCCTCCGAAGCCAAATCCAAACTTGAAGCCACCGTCTCTGTCTTTATCTTCTTTGTCTTTCTCGTGCTTACGTTTGTCCCTTTTTCCGTCAATGTCAAGCCCTCCGCCTAAGTTGACGTCAAGATCACCGTCTTTGTCTTTCTTTTTTGACTTTGACTTGTCATTGTCATCTTTGTCTCCTCCGAAGCCAAAGCCAAATTTGAAGCCACCGTCTCTGTCTGTATCTTCTTTGTCTTTCTCGTGCTTGTGTTTGTCTCCTTTTCCGTCAATGTCAAGCCCGCCGCCTAGGTTGACATCAAGACCACTGTCTTTGTCTTTCTTTCCCGATTTTGACTCGTCATCGTCATCTTTGTCTCCTCCGAAGCCAAAGCCAAATTTGAAGCCACCGTCTCTGTCTTTATCTTCTTTGTCTTTCTCGTGCTTGTGTTTGTCTCTTTTTCCGTCAATGTCAAGCCCTCCGCCTAAGTTGACGTCAAAACCACCGTCTTTGTCTTTCTTTTTCGACTTTGACTTGTCATCGTCATCTTTGTCTCCTCCGAAGCCAAAGCCAAATTTGAAACCACCGTCTCTGTCTTTATCTTCTTTGTCTTTCTCGTGCTTGTGTTTGTCTCCTTTTCCGTCAATGTCAAGCCCTCCGCCTACGTTGACGTCAAAATCACCGTCTTTGTCTTGCTTTTTTGACTTTGACTTGTCATTGTCATCTTTGTCTCCTCCGAAGCCAAATCCAAATTTGAAGCCACCATCTTTGTCTTTTCCTTCGTGGTGTTTCTTGTGCCTGTGTTTGTCTCCTTTTCCTTCAATGTCAAGCCCGCCGCCTAGGTTGACATCAAGACCACTGTCTTTGTCTTTCTTTCCCGATTTTGACCTGTCATCGTCATCTTTGTCTCCTCCGAAGCCAAAGCCAAATTTGAAGCCACCGTCTCTGTCTTTATCTTCTTTGTCTTTCTCGTGCTTGTGTTTGTCTCTTTTTCCGTCAATGTCAAGCCCTCCGCCTAAGTTGACGTCAAGACCAACGTCTTTGTCTTTCTTTTTCGACTTTGACTTGTCATGGTCATCTTTGTCTCCTCCGAAGCCAAAGCCAAATTTGAAGCCACCGTCTCTGTCTTTATCTTCTTTGTCTTTCTCGTGCTTGTGTTTGTCTCCTTTTCCGTCAATGTCGAGCCCTCCGCCTAAGTTGACGTCAAGACCACAGTCTTTGTCTTTCTTTTTCGACTTTGCCTTGTCATCGTCATCTTTGTCTCCTCCGAAGCCAAATCCAAATTTGAAGCCACCGTCTTTGTCTTTTCCTTCTTGGTGTTTTTTGTGCCTGTGTTCTTCTTCTTTTCCGTCAATGTCAAGCCCGCCGCCTAGGTTGACATCAAGACCACCGTTTTTGTCTTTCTTTCCCGACTTTGACTTGTCATCGTCATCTTTGTCACCTCCGAAGCCAAAACCAAATTTGAAAATACCGTCTTTGTCTTTCTCGTGTTTTTGTTTGTGTTCTGTTCCGTCAAAGTCAAGGCCTCCACCTAAATTCATATCAAGACCACCGTCTTTGTCTTTATTTCTCCATTTTGACTTGTCATCGTCATCCTTGTCTCCTCCGAAGCCAAATCCAAATTTGGAGCCACCATCTTTGTCTTTTCCTTCTTGGTGTTTCTTGTGCCTGTGTTTGTCTCCTTTTTCGTCAATGCCAAGCCCTCCGACTAAGTTGACGTCAACGCCTGCGTGTTGGTCTTTTTTCTTCAACTCTGACTTGTGATCGTCATCCTTGTCTACTCCGAAACCAAATCCAAAACTGAAGCCACCGTCTCGGTCTTTTTCTTCGTTGTCTTTGTCATGTTTGTGTTTGTCTCCTTTTCTGTCGATGGCAATACCTCCGCCTAAGTCGACCTCAAAACCTGTGGTCTTTTTACGATCATTGGGTTCTTTTTTAACATTTGAGTGACCTGCTGGTTCCATCAAAAGGAAATCCCCGTCAATATCTGCACCTTTTGAACCCTCGAGTGCTCTTGGAATTGGAAGCGTGCTGGATTTGAATCCGCCGCCGCCTTTTTTGTTGCCATGATGTCTGACCTTGACCTTGTCGATGTTGGCTCTGAAATTTTTGAGGATTGAGTTTACATCTGCTGCCGATTTTCCTTTGAAGTTAAGACACAGTCCGTCTAGCTCGTATCCTGCAATAGAACAGTAGCTCTCTTCATCTATCGTTCGATGAGCCTCCGAATAGTTGATTAGAGCCCCCAAAATAGCTGATGATTTTCAACCTGCCGCTTGTTTTCGAAAGTCGCGAGTTTATTTATTCAATCATTCTTAGACGAAATGTTTGAAATTCAAACAATCAAAAGTCAAACCTGGTTAAGGATGGAACAGTTTTTAAAGTTTACTAAAGAAAAATATTAGTGAAGACTATTCGAATATAAATACTATGATTCTAAGAAAAAGGTTACAAAGAAGTTAGTCAATTAGAACGCCCCTACTTTATAACACAGCAGCAAGATAATGAAAAAACGACATTATATTTGAAAGTCTATTTTATCAACAAAAACCAATTTACCAATTTAGAGATCAATTCAAAACAAAGCCATTTTCTGTTGCCATAGTCAAAATCAGGGTCGGAGTTAGGGGGAGGGGGGTTTGCTGCCGACCCAAAGGGACCCCCTTTGAACTATCTATTTTGAGATATCCCTTTTAGGCTGACGGACCCCAAAATTTTTCTGAAGGCGCCCATATTTTAACAAAGGACGCGCGCCGAAAAACCGCATTTTTTGATGAAAAATTTCCAGAAAAAGCCTTAAAACGCCTTTTTGGCCTGTTTTTTTTCAAGGACTTTTTACTGTTTTGGGAGAGCTCGGAAAAGCAATTTGGTCGACCTAAACGACAAAATTTAGATTTTGTTTTTTAAAATCCCCCTTTTGAGAAAATCCTAGATCTGCGCCTGGTGAAAATATTCAAAAATGTGAGCTTGAGTCTGGGCTTCGTTTTTTTAACTATATAATACAGGCAAGTGAGGAGGTATAACATATGTAGGTTTTCAGCTTTCAAAGTGGATTCCACGAACGCATTTTTAAGGTGCGAGCCTTGTTGCCCTTTGAAACGCCCAATATATAGTTAGAAAAATCCGTTGCCATTAACAAAAAGACTGCTGGTACCATGGCGTAGCTATTATTGCTCTGAAGGCTCTCTAAATTTTCTGATCTAGTCTTGACGAAAGAGAAAAATATCGGAATCATTTTTAGGTTTTTTAAAACTTAAAACTCCCCAATAAAAAATTTTTAAAATGGGTCTATTAATGCAATATTTGGACCAATCGATTAGCCTTAGTTCAACTTGCGGTTTCTGAGACGGATATTTTCGCAATTTGCAGACAACGCGTTACAAAAATTAGGAATTTTACATGTCGGCACACCGACCAGCAGAAAAAAAAGGCACACAACTGGTTGGCGTGTAAATATCAGAAAGTATTTCGGGCACAGTTATCTATAAACAAAAATCTAAATTGATTTTTTTCAATTTATACATTTTCAAGTTTTTTTGATTTTTTTGGACGAAAAAAGTTGAGATAATAAACCAAAATTACTAAACAAAACACTGTATTTAGGGTTTTGTTTAGAAATTTTGGTTTATTATCTCAACTTTTTTCGTCCAAAAAAGAACCAAAATCATTGAACCAAAAGCAATGAACCAAAAGAACCAAAATCATTGAACCAAAAGCATAAGAAACTAAATGGTGATTATGTTTACTTGCGATGCGAAACACATTTTTTATTTTACTAATTTGGTTTGTATATGGAGACCGGCAAAATTCAAATTCTGTCTTTAAAGCAAAATTCGTAACAGGTTTTTCTCAAACCCGCTCAAAATTTTAGGAAAACTTCTAATGCGGCTCAGATACTGACTAAAATGGTTTCAAGCGTCTTATCGTTAAAATCATCTGTTGCTTTTGTTGACAGCCAAATTTTTGTACAAATTCAACGCATGTTTTATAAAATTATTGATGATGCTCAGGGTATGCTTATTTTTGCATGCTTATTTGCTGATTGGCATGCTCTTGCATAACTCCGAATAGGCCGGTTCCCGGCTCCAAATCGAACTGATGAAAGCGTGTTGGTTCAATTCAACACTGAAGTTCGATGGATAAACACACGAAGGTGTGGATCAAAAAACAACACCGCAAAACTGCCCGTTAGCAAAGTTTGTTTAAAAAAATCGAAGTGATGAAAATTCGAAAAAAAACATACAGCAAAAAATATTGTAGGTTTTTTTGCAAAACTTTCCTCAAGATGCTAAGAGGCTATGCTATGTAAAGCACAAAGTATTGATTTTAGTTTCAAATAACGTAGCAGAACTTGCTTGATTAGGATGAAGTCCGCAGAGCCCTTCAACGTCTCGATGAAAGCGTTTTTTAAAAGAACAGTTGGTAAAACTTTCGATTAAAAACTTAAAGTTTTTATTGTTCCGACTGTGGAAGAAAGTGACGCATTATTTGTCCTCGGGGTGCTTTTTTTCTTATGACAAATTTCGATTTTTAACTAGCCATTTTTAAAGGAGTTTTTGTATATCAACTGAATGGTATTGCTGTCCTGAGCTTAAATTTGAAAAGAAATTTCACTTGAGATTGTTTTTTTTTGTATTTCACTTGTGATTATGAAGGTTTAAGGATTGCCATTTTTGCCGTTTTGGGACGGTTAACACACGATATATTTCGCGCTATTAACGCGTAAGCGAGATATACTCCGTCTTGAAACTCGTTCCAAATTGGTTGAAGGAAGCGTAATTGCCATAATTGATTTGTGACTAAGAGCAAGGCTATGACTTTGTTCTTGATTTGGCGTTTGGATGGATGCTTTTATCAAAAAATTTCAAACTTAGATAACAAAAAATTAATTTTGTTTGATTTTTTGCATTTATTTTTTTCATGTTAATACTGCTCCATAGACCTTAAGGAGCAGTCAAAACAATCAGGGCTTCGACCTAATACGAGTAGTCTTGTTGTTCCGACTTTCGTAATTAAAGTAACGGAATAATTGTGCTCGGGGTGTTTTTCTTCAGTTAAACTTTGACTTAAAAACTAATCATTTTTATTTCTGACGAATTTTTACATCATTCAAAGGGTACTGTTGTCCTGAGCTAAAATTTGAAAAACAATTTTCACCTCTGATTGTTTTTCGTGAAGTTATGTGTGTTTAAAGATTGCCATTTTGGCCAATTTGGGACAATTAACGCGCGATACATTTCGCGCTAATAACGCGCTCGCGGAGTTTTTTTGTTCCGATTTTCGAAGAAACGGAAGTTTTACGATCGGTGTGTTTTTTTTTATTCAGTCAATTTTCGCCGATGGAAATGATAGTTTTATACCCCATTGAAGAGATCGACTTCCGGAGTTCAAATGTAAAAAGGTAGTTTACCTCCGATTGTTTTTTTTTTTAAGTTCCGGGGGTTTGATAATTGCCAAACTGGCCAAGATGCGGATTAAAATTTAGGCGCTTTAAAGAATTTATTTATAATGCTGAGAGCGTAAACTCGAACTATTTATGCGTGGCGAATTATCCCGCACAACCAAAACTGTTCGAATTGAATTGAGTCTAGCTGGTTGGATTGGTTGTATTAATTTTGTACGGCTCAATATTTCAGACTTTAAAATTGTCCAAAATTTGAGGTTTTAATCATTTTCTGTACCCAACAACTACTCGATATGAAATAAGGGACAGTCAAAATATTCAGGGCTTTGCCCTGATATACGATTAGTCTTGTTCCGTCTTAGAAAATGTTCCACATTGGTTGAAGGAAGCTTATTTGGCGAGTGGGGTGATAACTTTCACAATCAGGGCTTCGACCTAATACGAGCAGTCTTGTTGTTCCGACTTTTGTAATTAAAGTAACGGAATAATTGTGCTCGGGGTGTTTTTCTTCAGTTAAATTTTGACTTAAAAACTAATCATTTTTATTTCTGACGAATTTTTACATCATTCAAAGGGTACTGTTGTCCTGAGCTAAAATTTGAAAAACAATTTTCACCTCCGATTGTTTTTCGTGAAGTTATGTGTGTTTAAAGATTGCCATTTTGGCCAATTTGGGACAATTAACGCGCGATACATTTCGCGCTAATAACGCGCTCGCGGAGTTTTTTTGTTCCGATTTTCGAAGAAACGGAAGTTTTACGATCGGTGTGTTTTTTTTATTCAGTCAATTTTCGCCGATCGAAATGATAGTTTTATACCCCATTGAAGAGATCGACTTCCGGAGTTCAAATGTAAAAAGGTAGTTTACCTCCGATTGTTTTTTTTTAAAGTTCCGGGGGTTTGATAATTGCCAAACTGGCCAAGATGCGGATTAAAATTTAGGCGCTTTAAAGAATTTATTTAGAATGCTGAGAGCGTAAACTCGAACTATTTATGCGTGGCGAATTATCCCGCACAACCAAAACTGTTCGAATTGAATTGAGTCTAGCTGGTTGGATTGGTTGTATTAATTTTGTACGGCTCAATATTTCAGACTTAAAAATTGTCCAAAATTTGAGGTTTTAATCATTTTCTGTTCCCAACAACTACTCGATATGAAATAAGGGACAGTCAAAATATTCAGGGCTTTGCCCTGATATACGATTAGTCTTGTTCCGTCTTAGAAAATGTTCCACATTGGTTGAAGGAAGCTTATTTGGCGAGTGGGGTGATAACTTTCACAAATCTCAAGGTTTTATTTTTTTTTTCGTTTTATTGTATTACAATTAACTTTTTTCTGTTATTGCTGCTGCTTCATAGATTTTAAAAGGCAGTTGGAACATTCAGGTCTTCGCTCTGATACGAGCAGTCTTGTTATGTTTTAATTTTTGTTTCACTCCCCACACGGCATTCCCCACTCCTTTCACTCCTTATACATTTTGCTTCTATTGATTTAATTTGCTGCTAATAGGACGGTATATAGCGCGTTACTTTTCCTAATCAGAATTATATTGGCCAAAATATACGAAATGTTTCTTTCCCTAATTTAGAACGAACGGTCCCGTGCTAAATTTTGATTTCGAATATTTGACTTTAATAATTTTTTTTTAAAGGTATAAAAATTTTCTAAACAAGACTGCTCGTATCAGGGCAAAGCCGTGAATGTTTTGACTGCTTTTTAGGGTTTAATGGAGCAGTATTAACCTTAAAAACTTAAATGTAATGAAAAAAAATTTCTAAAATTTGAAAATCGGAACGATTTCTGAGACGGATTAACTGTCGTGCGTTAATTGTCCCAACTTGGCCAAAATGGCAATCTTTAAACCCCCATAATGTTACAAAAATTATTCTCAGGTGAACTATTTTTTCAAATTTAAAATCAAGACAACAATACCTTTCGACTAAAATTTAATACTTTTGTCGAAAATGGCTAGTTGAAAAGTCGAAATTTGTCTAAAGAAAAAAACCACCCCGAGCACAAAATTTTGGTTACTTTCGTACTGAAAGTCGGAACAAAAGATAGATTTAAAAATTCGAAATGCATCTGCAGGATTATAGAAAACGCATACGGAACTGAAAAGTTTCGTCACCTTCGAAACTTGGAAAAACAAAATCTTTTAAATTTTGCCTCAATTCAATTTAGAACAATTTCTACCGCTTATTCATAAATAAATCGCCGCTTGTGCTTTAATTATTGAATTTCAAATTCCATTTAAATAGCGAAAATTAATTGCCTTTGAAATATGGATACACAAAGTCGCATTTGTCTGAAGAAAAAACCTAAATTGAGCACAAAACTTTTGAAGCTGGGAGCAAAAACACAATCCAAAAACTTAAAATTTGATCGAAATGAACTGAATCAAAAACATCCGAGACAAGTTAAAGAGTAGTCGAATTTTTTAGGGCATTGCACTGATGGGCAGTCTTGTTTCAGTTTTTTTGCCCCAATTTTTCTGTAAATTTCCTACACATAGACTGAAATGTTGCTGTACCCATGGGTCCTCTGAATGGTCCTCGCGAAACCCGGGCATTCACTGAATTTTATTTGTTCCTTTATCGTTAGAATAGTTTAAGCAATAATGGAGATTTGAAAGCAAATTTTATATGACAGCATTCTGCGGCCCAGGCAAAAAATTGAAAAAACAGGCGAAACAAAGGCTTTTTTCCGCGCGCGCTTCCCCCTCAAAATTAGTGTATATTGGCCTTTAAAAATTTTTTAGGGTCCGTCACCAAAAATAGATATTTCAAAAACAGTACAAATGGGTGATTCCCTTGGGTCGTCAGGGGTCAAATTCCTGAGGGAAGGAGGCTCCGAACATTCAGCCTCCCCCTAAATCCGCCCCTCTTCTATAGTGTTCTGGGAGCGCTCGCAAAATCAATTTGGTCAATTTATAAAAAAAAATTGACAAAAATTTCGCTTTTTTCAAAAATCTGCGCCGCCTTCTTCTTGAGGAAGGCATAAATCCGGCTGGAAAGTGAAGCGTTATTTTTGTTACGGCGATGAAAAGTTGCGACTCTGATTAATTAGAATTTAATTAATTTGTCAGAAATTCTTTTTTGTGACGAGTGTAAATAAACCAGCTGAATATAAACCAACCAAAAATTTGCGGAGTATATAGGCCAGCCGAAAAGTTACATCATATGAATGCAATTTGCATTAACTTCGTAACTGTTACATAATTGTTACATCATAGGTAACAGTTGCGAAATATATTTCGTAACTGTTACATAGTTATATACGTACGTATAAATCTTACATTTTCGGCTGGTTGAAACTTTCGCTAATTTATACTTCGCCTGGTATCGTAAACCACCTCTCGACAAGGGCACATGCGTTATAAGCACAGTTGAAGAGTAATGAGAAGATTTGAGGGCCAGGGTGGGGTCATTTAAAAACCGTAATCATCAATCGCCATAAAAATTGAGCAATCATATACTGACTGGTCCACGCAAAAGCTGTGAGCGCAAGCTTTGAATTTTGAATCAAAACAGAAGAGAATTAACTTTGATTTCGCAAATCCAAATGGTCATTTTTTCTTTATGAAGTTGACGGTCCTTTTTGTTTTTGATTGAAAGTTCCGCCCCATAGCAAGATATAGCGTTGGTGATTTGTGAAAAAAAAGTTGTAGCACCAATGCAACAACTGCCGAATGCACGTTTGACTCTTTTTTCTGCCTGCTCTGACGAAAAAGGATTTCGATCGACTTTAGTTTCAAAAAAAGTATGAATAAATTGAAATTGATTCAAGTTGTAAAAAAAAGTAAGTTAATCAAAACGAAAACTCAGATGGATTCAAATCGATTTTTTAGACATTTAAATCAATTTAAATTTAACAAGAAGATCATTTTAAATTGATTTAAAATCCATTTAAATTCGTAAAATGTACATGGTTAATCGATTTGGATCGATTTAAAATCGATTTAAAATAAATTTAAATCGACCGCAAACCATTTTTGTCAGTGTGGGACGCAATTCAGTCACATACTATTTTGATAAGTATCGTCTGAACAAAACACGCATATTTAACTTACTGTGTGAGAAACGGTGCTAGTGGAATACGCCGAAGAAGCCAAAAATAGAAACTCAAAAAGTAAAGCAATAAACCAAATCGTAGATCAAGTTTAAGGGTCTGTTCTGTTATACGACCCAGAAATGAAAAATCGCTCATCAAAATTTTTTTAAACAAAAATAACTGTTGTGAAATTATACAGAACCCAAAACAAACAAAACTTCTCGTATCAAGGTGAAGCCTTGATTGTTTCGACTGCCTTTTTAATTTTATGGAGCAGTAATAACCTAAAAAATTAAATGTAATAAGGGGCAGTCAAAACATTCAGGGCTACGACCTGATACAAGGAGCAGTCTTGTTGTTCCGACTTTCGTAATGAAAGTAACGGAAAATTTGTGCTCGGGGTGGTTTTTTCTTTGGTCAAATTTTGACTTAATAATTAATCATTTTTATTTCTGACGATTTTTTTCATCATTCAAAGGGTACTGTTGTCCTGAGCTAAAAATTGAAAAAATTTTTCACCTCTGATTGTTTTTTTGTAAAGTTATGTGTGTTTAAAGATTGCCATTTTGGCCATTTTGGGACAATTAATGCGCGATACATTTCGCGCTAATAACGCGCTCGCGGATTTTTTTGTTCCGATTTTCGAAGAAAACGGAAGTTTTACGATCGGTGTGTTTTTTTTATTCAGTCAATTTTTGCCGATCGAAATGAAAGTTTTATACCCCATTGAAGAGATCGACTTCCGGAGTTCAAATGTAAAAAGGTAATTTACCTCCGATTGTTTTTTTTTAAAGTTCCGGGGGTTTGATAATTGCCAAACTGGCCAAGATGCGGATTAAAATTTAGGCGCTTTAAAGTTTTTATTTATAATGCTGAGAGCGTAAACTCGAACTATTTATGCGTGGCAAATTATATCGCACAATCAAAACTGTTCGAATTGAATTGAGTCTAGCTGGTTGGATTGGTTGTATTAATTTTGTACCGCTCAATATTTCAGACTTTAAAATTGTCCAAAATTTGAGGTTGTTATCATTTTCTGTTCCCAAAAACTACTCGATATGAATTAAGGGACAGTCAAAACATTCAGGGCTTTGCCCTGATATACGAGTAGTCTTGTTCCGTCTTAGGAAATGTTCCAAATTGGTTGAAGGAAGCTTATTTGCCAGAATTGATTTGTTACTAGGAGCGAAATTTCATACTTCGTACTCTATTTGGCGAGTGGGGTGATAACTTTCGCAAATCTCAAGTTTTTATTTTTTTTTTCGTTTTGATGTATTTCAATTAACTTTTTTCTGTTATTGCTGCTGCTTCATAGATTTTAAAAGGCAGTTGGAACATTCAGGTCTTCGCTCTGATACGAGCAGTCTTGTTATGTTTTAATTTTTATTTCACTCCCCACAAGGCATTCCCCACTCCTTTCACTCCTTATACATTTTGATTTTAATGATTTTATTTGTTTATAATAGGACGGCATATAACGCGTTACTTATCCTAATCGGAATTATATTGGTCAAAATATACGAAATGTTTCTTCCCCTAATATAGAACGAACGGTCCCGTGCTTAATTTTGGTTTCGACTTCAATACTTTTTTTTGAAAGATGAAACGATTTCTAAGACGGAATAAATCATCGCTTACACGTTAATTGCGCGAAATTAATCTCGCGTCATTTGTCCCAAATTGGCCAAAATGGCAATCTTTAAACCCCCATAACTTTACGGAAAATAATCACAGGTGAAATAGCTTTTCAATTTTAAGCTCAAGGCAACAATAGCTTGTGAATGGTTTTTAAAAAAATTGTCGAAAAGGGCTAATTAAAAAGTCGAAATTTGTCTGAAGAAAAAATACCCACCCCGAGCACAAACATTCCGTTACTTTCGTATTGAAAGTCGGAACAAAAAGATAGAAATTAAAAAGTCTAAATGTATCTGCAGAATTATAGAACACGCATACGGAACTGAAAAGTTTCGTCACCTTCGAAACTTGGAAAAACAAAATCTTTTAATTTTTGCCTCAATCAACTTAGAACAATTTCCAACGCTTATGCGTAAATAAATCGCCGCTTGTGCTTTAATAGCACGATATTGCGGGTTAATTAACCCAGTTGAACAAATTATCGAATTTCAAATTCCATTTAAATAGCGAAAAACAATTGCCTTTGAAATATTGGTATACAAAGTCGCATTTGTCTGAAGAAAAAACCCACATTGAGCTCGAAACTTTTGAAGCTGGGAGCAAAAACACAATCCAAAAACTTAAAATTTTATCGAGATAAACTGAATCAAAAACATCCGAAACAAGTTAAAGAGTAGTCAAATTTTTCAGGGCATTGCACTGATGGGCAGTCTTGTTTCAATTTTTTTGCCCCAAATTTTCTGTAAATTTCCTACACATAGACTGAAATGTTGCTGCACCCATGGGTCCTCTGAATGGTCCTCGCGAAACCCGGGCATTCACTGAATTTTATTTGTTCCTTTATGGTTATCTTAGTTTAAGCAATTATGGAGACTTGAAAGCAAATTTTATATGACAGCTTTCGTTAATAATAATAAATCAGAATCAGCAAAACTGCTGTTGCCCTTTCAATCGATAATGAAAGGGAACATCTTTGAAAGTGTTGATTTTCGATCATTTTTGAAAGGCAAAAAAATGCTGTCAGAACATCTTTTATTTGATACTGGTGCTCTTTTTTCCTTTTCCCCCCACCTGCAAAATTTTACCAGTGAAATTTTGTTCACATTTTCCGAATGTCACGATAATTGGCATGCAAACTAATCAGGCCATTATAAACATACTTGTTCTTCATGTTTAACCTTGTAAAACCCTTCGTTACAACATAAAAATCATGCTTTTGGGGAGATGGGGGGCGGAGGAAAAGAGCAGATACTGGCGATATTCTTTTAGTATTGTATGAGCTTTGTATGTTTATCTAAAGTACATACAAGCCATATATTGTTTAATGCGTATTATGGTATTTCTGAAAAAGGCCCTGGGTCGAAGAGCGGATTCAGAGAGGGGGGGGGGGGGGGGGGGGGGGTTGGGGGGCTTCGATTCATTTAGGTCGTAATTTACGACATCCCTTTTCGACCGACCAGCCTTTAATTTTTCTAAAACCGCATTTGATGCCAATATATACCAAATACTAAGTTTGAAATGGAGCGCGCGCCAACAAAAAACGCAACTTTTTTTGTCAAAACTTTCCAAAAAGTGCCTAAAACATCTTTTCCAGGGCCGGATCTAGGATTTTCTCGAGAAAAGTGGGGGGGGGGGGGGGCGATTTTCCAAAAAAAGTTTCGAAAATTTTGCCGACCTTTTTTTTTGGTCGACCAAATTGTTTTTCCGAGCTCTCCCAAAGCAATACAAAGAAATCTTTATGTCAAAATTTTCCAAAAAAGGCCAGTTCTTTCAAAAATTTGCCAGCGGATCTGAAACTTTGATCAAAGTTGGTTCCTTATAGCAGGGGTGAATCTAGTATTTTCTCGAGAGGGGGGGGCGGATTTTCAAAAATGTTTTGAAAATTTTGTCGACTTTTTTTTACGTCGACCAAATTGATTTTTCAAGCTCTCCCGAAGCATTTAAAAGTCCCTGTTCCGGCCAAATTTTCTGCGGCGCAGGCAAAACTTTGAAAAAACAGGACAAAAAAAGGCTTTTTTCCGCGCGCGCTTCCCCCTCAAAATTAGTGTATATTGGCCTTTAAAAATTTTTTAGGGTCCGTCACCAAAAATGGATATTTTAAAAATAGTACAAATGGGGGAACCCTTTGGGTCGTCAAGGGGTCAAATCCCTGAGGGAAGGAGGGTCCGACCACCCCGCCTCCCCCCTAAATCCGCCCCTGCTTCATAATGTTCTGGGAGCGCTCGGAAAATCGACTTAAAAAAAATTGACAAATTTTTTTGCTTTTTTCAAAAATCCGCGCCGCCTCCCCCTTGAGGAAAGCATAGATCCGGCTGGGTAGTGAAGCGTTATTTTTGTTACGGCGATGAATATGTTGCGACTCTAATTAATTAGAATTTAATTAATTTGTCAGAACTTCTTTTTTGTGACGAGTGTAAATCGCGGAGTATAAAGGCCAGCCGAAAAATTACATCATATGAATGAAATTTGCATAAACTTCGTAACTGTTACATAATTGTTACATATGTAACAGTTACGAAATATATTTCGTAACTTTTACATAGTTATATACGTACGTATAACTCTTACATTTTCGGCTGGTTGATACTTTCGCTAATTTATACTTCGGCTGATCTCGTCTATTTACCACCTCTCGACATGGACACATGCGTTATAAGCACAGTTGAGGAGTAATGAGAAGGTTTGAGGGCCAGGGTGGGGTCATTTAGAAACCGTAATCATCAATCGCCATAATAATTGAGCAATCATAAACTGACTGGTCCACGCAAAAGCTGTGAGCGCAAGCTTTGAATCAAAACACAAGAGAATTAACTTTGATTTCGCAAATCCAAATGGTCATTTTTTCCTGATGCCGTTGGCGGTCCTCTTTGTTTTTGATTGAAAGTTCCGCCTCATAGCAAGATATAGCGTTGGTGATTTGTGAAAAAAAAATTGTAGCACCAATGCAATAACTGCCGAATGCATGTTTGACTCTTTTTCCTCCCCGCACTGACAAAAATGGATTTCGATCGATTTTAGTATGAAAAAAAGTATGCAAATTAAATTGAAATCGATTTAAATTGTTTTAAAAAAAAGTAAGTTAATCAAAACGAAAACTCAGATCGATTTAAATCGATTTTTTAGACACTTAAATCGATTTAAATTTTTCAAAAAGATCGATTTAAATCGATTTAAAATCCATTTAAGTTCGTAAAATGTACATAGTTAATCGATTTGGATCGATTCAAAATCGATTTAAAATCAATTTAAATCGACCGGAAACCATTTTTGTCAGTGTGGGACGCAATTCAATCACATACTATTTTGATAAGTTTCGTCTGAACAAAACACGCATATTTAACTTACTGTGTGAGAAACGGTGCTAGTGGAATACGCCGAAGAAGCCAAAAACAGAAACTCAAAGAGTAAAGCAATAAACCAAATCGTAGATCAAGTTTAAGGGTCTGTTCTGTTATACGGCCCAGAAATGAAAAATCGCTCATCAAAATTATTATTAACGAAAATAACTGTTGTGAAATTTTACAGAACCCAAAACAAACAAGACTGCTCGTATCAAGGTGAAGCCCTGATTGTTCCGACTGCCTTTTAAAGTTTATGGAGCAGTAATAACCTTTAAAAATTAAATGTATATAAGGTAAAAAAATAAAAATAAATTTCTAAAAATTGAATTTTTTAAATGAAAATCATCCCCCCACACGCCATATAAATTACTAAGGGACAGATTTCACTCCTTATAACAAATCAACTATGGCAAATAAGCTTCTTTCAACCAACTTGGAACGATTTCTAAGACGGAATAAATCACCGCTTACACGTTAATAGCGCGAAATTAATCGCGCGTCAATTGTCCCAAATTGGCCAAAATGGCTATCTTTAAACCCCCATAACTTTACGGCAAATAATCACAGGTAAAATATTTTTTCAAATTTAAGCTCAAGACAACAATAGCTTTTGAATGATTTTTTACAATTCCGTCAAAAATGGCTATTTAAAAAGTCGAAATTTGTCTGAAGAAAAAAAAACCCACCCCGAGCACAAATACTCCGTTATTTTCGTTATTAAAGTCGGAACAATTACTTTCGTTAAGAACGTCGGAATAATAATGTGTTCAACCGTTTGAAGTTTTTATTGAGAGTTTTTATTGAGAGTTAGGGGGCGTAATGGGGCGGGCCGAAATTGAGCAATTTCCATCAAAATTTAAGGTACTAGTTTACTTGTTTGGTCTCGTGACAAAACTAGTTTAGATGATTGGTCCCGGCTATTTTTTTAAAAAAGAAGAGACAACACACGGGTTTTGGACCTACGCCTTGGGTGTTGGAAATCTGATTCGTACACGCTAGACTAACTACGCCCGTTGGGACAGCAATATTGAGAAATAAAAATGCTTACTGTTAGAATTAGCCACTTACTGCACCTCGGTTTTGATTAGAGACCACAGCATTTTTGAGTGACAAAACAAGTAAACTAGTACCGGAAATTTAGTTGGTCATTTGAAAAAATAGCAATGTATTCGGGCATGTTTTCGGGCCAACCCTTATCCTTTTTCTTAATTTTACTACCGAGTTGACCAGCAAGTGCATTCAGTTTTTAGTATCGATTGAAACTGAACTCAAATTTTTTTTGGTCCACCCAAATAATCCTCCCGTTGGCACTGCGGTTTTCATTGTAAGCTTTTTTGCCGCAAATACTTCTGAAAATTAAGTGATTTTCCGTTTATACTGCAGCGGCTTGTTTCACCGACACTGGGATTACAACACGACGAGAACAATGACGTCTGAAAAGGCGGATTGAATGTGCGATGCTACTCTTAAAGATTTGAATGATTGCAAATTGGAGGCTTCAATGCTAATGCTGTGCCTTGAAGAATTTTTTGCTAACTATTATCATAAGATTGAATAGGTGTGTGCTTGATGAGGATTGAGGAAAAAGAGTGCAATTATGAATTCAAGTCATTGGCTAAACAAGATGAGGAGGACTGACCATCGACTATCTTGGATTGAAGATGTGAAGAGGAGGATGCATGGACATTGCATATGGCCAGTGACCCGTCTGCCTCGTCCTTCACTTCAAATGAGAGATCACTGTCTGCTCCCACTGGTATAGAGGCACGACCATCGCCTCTAAAAAGTGAACAGGAAATAGACATTTTTGAAAATTAGATAATGTTTTATTAAGGATCAGTATTAAGGAGACAGGAAGGAACTAATACAGCCTACTAAAGCTATAAGTTACTGGATTTGGGGGTGGAGGCGGCGGCCGGGGAAGGGGGGTTGGACACCCGGACAAATCAAAGCGTCCACCTTTGGCTCTACTTTACCACATCCATTTTTAGCCGATTTGCCCTAAAATTCTCTAGAGGTGCTTTTGCCAATATTATAACTGATTTTTGATGGGACGAGCACCAAGCAAACGCCAATTTTTGTCAAAAATGCAAAAAATGCCTGAAAAAATTTCTTCCGTTATTTTTTTGATATCGTCGGGGCACAGAGAACTTCGACGAATTAGTGTCTTTCCTTGAAGTGTTTGAAGAGAGCTCGAAAAATCGTCTTTATAATTCCTCAATCAAATTTAAAGAAGATCGTCGACAAATTTCTTTTAAGCCCCCCCCCCCCCCCACTTTTAGCAGAAGTTTTATATTTTTATAAGTTTTGACTCCGCAGCTCGATTTGGCACCTAAATTTGATTTGCCTCTAAATACCACTTCAGAAGCCCTTTCTACGTAGAATCAAAACGAATAAATGTTTTAAACCAGTTCTGAAGGGGTCTTGCGTAATCTTTTATCCACTTCCCTATTAGCGCCGCAGAAGAAATTTTTACCCTGTATTTTGGGCTAAAATAAAATGTCGAATTTGCGACCAACAAATTTTGCCCAACTATTGTTGACTTTGATTGCAACATGCATCACCGTTTGCTCAAATCACTTACATCAGTGTTTCAGCGACATCAGTGTTTCAGCGAAAACGTCATTTGTGCTTCAGCGATATAATCAAAACATTGCATGTCCAATTGTGATTCGAGAGCTTTAAAAGTTTTCCAACAAACGTTTTTGGTCGACAAAAACTGTTGAGAAGTTTTCGCCGTTTAGATTCGACATACAAACCAATTGAAACGACTTTGAGCAATTTTTGTTTCCTACAAATAAACTATTCACAACTACTTTTTCTTGCTTTATATTGAAAATCCAACATTGAGTCAATAGATCGGTTTATTGCTTTGTTTTCCTTTATGCAACGATCTTTTATCAGCTCAGAATTTTGCTAGATTAGCTTTTTTCTACCGTGCATCCACCGCGCTTTAACTTGCTTTTGACCAATATTTTATGACTGTAGATTGAACTTTAAAGTCTCTGAATTTTAGTAGCTTAGAAGCAAAAAAATTGTGACAAGAGACGCAGTTACTAGTTGCGACAACGTTCTACCCACTTACTTTCTGAGGAGGTTTCCGCGACTATCTTAGAAGATTGATCACATCCCAGACTGACTCCTACTCATCACTTATTAAAATTTTACTAGTCAATTTTGAATTATATAAATATCAGGTACACGTCCTGTAAACAATCTAAGAATAAAATGAATTGAATACTGCTTGTTTAGACTCTAAATACATACAATACTGCTGTGTCAGCGCGAAGCCTGCGTGTTCCGACTGCCTTTAATGGTCTACGAAAGAGTTTGAATTAAAAATTTAAAATTGAGAGTTTGAATTTTAAAATTGACACGCTTTATAAAAAAAATCACCGAGCCTAAATTTTCCCTCCATTTCTGCGAAAGTCGGAATAATAATCAATCATCACTTCAAACCCATTTTCAACCAGTTTTTGGGGGCTAATCCTCGAGTTGATTTCATTTTCTCATCTCACTAGTTAATTCGCTTAACTGAGTTTATCTCAGTTTTTCATACTGCTACTGCGTTTTTTTTCAAAATTTTCCTCATTTATCGAGATTTCTCATCAATTTCATTCCGTCTTCATATCAATTATGTCCTTTCAACCTCTCTGGAAAAAAAATCAGTAAATTAGGTTCTTTTCCCTAAGTTTACTCTTAGAATATTGAAGTACCCGGTTTGACCGAAAATGGTCAAACTGTTCTTCAATAAACGGTGTATCGTAGTATGATACACCGCCTTTTATGCCAAAACAAAAAAAGTTCTTTGAAAATTCGATGACACATTTTAGCAAAACGAAAATTTGTGTGATTAGTATTGTTTCATAGACTTAGTTTATGGAATTGTATGATTAGTTTTTTCGGTCTGTGGAGGTCAACCCGGGTAGGTCGTAGATCACTACAGAAAATAGCGTATGCGTCAAACATTATCTGGTGCATCACGCCGACAAAATACCATATTAGCTGTTTGTCCTTCCTAGCATCCCGGGTTGACCAAAACTTCTTATCATATAATTTCACACAATTCCATGCGTACACTAAATTGTATGAAATCTCTATGATAAACATTTTTTTCATATATAAAAATTATACGATAAGTATTTTTGCAAAATTTTTGTGTCGCTATCACAAAAAAGCTAGTCATATAATTTCCATATATGGGAATTGTACGTTAAGCATTTTTTCAAAAAACAAAAACCTCGGTTTTTTCATCACCATCAGACTATTTTATTAGATTCAAACAGCCGCAGAATTTAGTTTATATCTTTTTCAACCATTTTCGAAACTGTACGAAAATTTTATGATACGCAATTTTCCATACACTTGATGTATGGAATTGTATGATAAGCATTTTTGGTGAATGGAGGTCAGCCCGGGATCCTAGAGAAGACAGACTCAATAAGACAAACTAAAAGTCGATTCAATAACTAATTCACGTGGCATAGATTGCCTATATGGAAAAATATTGAGCCTTCCAAAAAAGCTTTATGAAATACTTTGACAAACGTAGACTTCAACACAAAACAAACTTAACAATCAATTAAAGACAGGTATTAAAATGTTTGGGCGATCCTTGAATTCTTTCATACACAAGCAGGAGCTCCATGTTCGAGGTCCCAAAATAAATCAATGGCCTACCGTAGCATTACTCGACCTAGTGCTCAAGATATTTAGATGATTGGGCTCAAGTTAACACTATTATATATTTATATCAGTAGCAGGCCCTGGATAAATCAATTTGGTCGACCTAAAAAAGGTCAACACAGTTTTGACATACTTTTGAAAATCCGCCTTCCCCTAGAGAATATCTTAAATCTTATATCCGTAGAATGTTTAATGTCGATAAGATAACGTATAGAAGCAGACAACAAAAGCAAACGAACCCATGAAGAAATAAAAACCATGCGAGCAGACTTTCTGCCGCTGTGAAGATTGCCAGACACCTTATCACTTAAAGTAAAAAAAAACTACAACAACAACAAAAAAACATTTCTTCCGAAGTTTGCACTTTCCTGGTCTAGAACAGATAGCCTACCACTTCACAGCTAAAGATCCAGCTGAGGGTGGGCAAACATAGGAGAATCATATAGCTTCTTTTTCTTGCTATTCTTGGTGTTAATTTTAGAACTGGGAAGAAGTGTTAATTTTACACCAACATAATTGCAATCCCAGAAGTAAACAGTTACAATGATGTTGATGATACTAGCAAAAAATGGATCCCTAAAGATATCAGTCAGGAGACTCAGGTGAACCAAACAATTCCTGAAACTCTAGTGGACATCAATTTGTCTCTATAGAAAAAAGCTGAAACGTTCGAGAAGACGCTAAAGCGTTTTCAATTGTGTAATAACGTATTTTCACTCCATCATTGCGTATTTTTTATCATTAAATTTCATTTTTTGTAGTAAAACTCTCAACTACTTCAATATTTATAAACATACCAATTTTAATTCAACACTTGCTTTTTCTAAAAAAAAAAATCCCGCTAGTTTTAATAGTGCCACTACTGTACCAATTTTCTCATCCAATCATATTTGTTAGCATAAGATTTCACTCATTTCTGCAACACTTTTATGATTTTCATATAAAAAGTTGAACTTACCTAAAATCTGGCCAGTCGACGAGTGTTTTTCATAGAGGGTTGAAATTTCAGTTCGAAACATTTTTTCCTGATGAATAAATCTTTCAACGTTGAAATTCGTAGGAACCGATAGATGCTTTTCGGTACTTTCAATTGAGAAAATTTGCAAGCTCACCATAGAATGAGCTAGAATCATTTCTTGTTTCTTGCTTTCAAATGCAAACTTAAAACCAAACGCAACCTTTTTCGAGGAGTTTAAAGAAAGTGCTTAAAGATTAAGAAACAAAACTCATCTAAGGATTAAAAATAGTTGTCAATTGACGCTCAAGCAATTTCGCTAAATATTGAAACCAACCGAAACTCCGATTCTTTTTTCATCCCAAAGTCAAATTGACTCAAATTTATCTCATACTTTTTACTCTTCTAATAAAGAAAAAAGTTATAGGTGACAATTAAAACTACAATAAACCAAAAAGCTAGGTTTACGAGGGGCTAGGTTTACGACAAAAACGAGGGGCTAACATAACTTATTGCTTAAAACAAAACTTCACAATACAGGAGTATATAACGAGGGGATGAAAAACTTGAAGGCTAGCAGACCTAAAACGGATGCCATAAAATAATACCATAAAATATAACCAATATCATAAAAGAATAATAATAAAAACCACAAATAATACCTTTGGTTGGTACGGAGGTCGACTTTTTTGATATGCACAAATTAAGTTATAGATAACAAATGGACAAAAATCTGTGAGTGTTACCATTGCCTTTGATTGTCTATGGAGTAGTATTTGATATAAGATAAACGATGAAAACTTCAAAAACATTGAAAAAATTATAAATATTTTGGGATTTTTTTGAAATGAATTGCCCCCCGACGACGCTAAGTAAAGTGCAAAACAAAATATAGTGTTTCGTAATGAAATTTCGCAATGAATTTCGTAATGAAGGTAACAAAATATTTGTGCTCGTGGTGGATTTTTTATTCTGACAAAGTTCGACTTCATAACTAGCTATTTTTGACGGAATTCTTTTTACATCACTCAAAAGGTATTGTTGTGCTGAGCTTAGACTTGAAAAGTTATTTTATCTGTGATTGTTTTTTGTAAAGTTACGGGGGATAATGCCATTCTCGTTAATTTCGAACAATTAGCGCGCGGCATTTGTCGCGCTTTTTACGCGTAAGCGGAGATTTAATACGTCATAGAAATCTTTCTAAATTGCTTGAAGCAGGCTATTTGCCGTAATTGATTTGTTACTAGGAGCAAAACTTATCACTTTGTACTTTATATGGCGTGTGGGGGATGATTTCCTCAAAAATATCAAATAAAAAAATCCATTTTTTATTACAATTAATTTTTCATGTTATTACTGCTCCATATATCTCAAAAAGCAGTCGGAACATTCAGGGCTTCACCCTAAAACAAGCAGTCTTGTTCATATATAGCAAAGTTTTAAATCGACCAAATATCATGCTGCTTACCACTTCGCAGCAATTTTTAGGATTGAATCTTCGCTTACGCGGTAATAGCACGAAATGTATCGAGCGTTAATTGTCAAGAATTGACCAAATCGCAAGTTTTAAACCCCCATAACATTACAAAAGACATTCACAGGTAAAATATCTTATTAAATTTGAGCTCAAGACTACACTAATTTTCGAATGATTTTTAAAAAAATGTCAAAAATGGCTAATTAAAAATTTGAAATTTGTCTGGAAAAAAAACAACTCGAGCACAAATATTCCGTCACTTTCAAGTCCGAACGGCAACCAACAACCTATTCATCTCTCAATAATGGTTTTCCGTGGCTTTTTTTGTTTTCACAGCTCTCAGTATTAACGATTGGAATTTAAAAAACTTTACTGGAATGGACAAAGTTTGCGAGAATTAGTATCTGCTTCTAAAACAAAAGGAATTCAATTGTCCTTTGCTAACATCGTCCTTATAGATTTTATTAGAGTGGAATTCATTTTCGGATGCTTTGATACAGTAGGTTTCATGAACCATTAAACTTTCACGATGTTCCATAAGATAAAATCGCCAGATTTAACCAACCTCAAATTAACTTAGAAATCACAGAAAAGCTATTCGAAAGATTTCTCAGAAAAAAATTTCTCAGAGCTCCGCTAAAAAAAATGAGAGCAACAAAATTTCTTTTAAAATGTGTCGTTTTCAACAACCGGAAGGTGAAAATAATCAATACGCACCCCAGGAAAAACTTCTTCATGTGTGAATTTGAAGTAATAGTTCAATAAATCAAGATAAACTGGTTTTAAACATTCATTTTTCGTGCTTTTAAACACAATGCACGATTTTCAATTCAATTTAGAATCTAGAAAGTAACTTTTCTGCTGTTTTCTAAATCACAGGTGTGTAGAATGAACACAAAAAAGCTGCAAATATTATAGCTTAAACAAGCATGCTTTTAATATTTTTTCAAAGCAGAAAAGTTATAAAATGTTTTGATTTCTTCGTTTTTAATAAAAGTGGCTTCACGCATCACTAACTCTCGTTTATCTTCAGAAGTTTTATGGGTAATTGCTTGTTAGTTGACTCGAATAATTTAACTTATTCTTACCATAACTTACCATGTTTAAAAGTTGGCGAGTAACCGAGTAATTTTTCTCATTTAAAAGTGCAGCCTTATAAGTAAGAACAGCAAATGTGAAGCATTCCAACAAAATGTATGAGATGGGGCGTCGATACGTATGAAAGTAATAGTTTTTAACTTTATTTGACTGAACGGAGCTCGCTTAAGTTAGTTGGACCATGAGAAATTGGATTTCTTGAAACAAAAATATGTGCCAAGTCAGATATCAGTTAAGTTTTTTTTCTTTTTTTTTTTGTTAAAAACAATATTTACCCCCAAGATCTAGGAGTGTGGCCAGCTTAGTAAAAAAACGGGTTAGTATGTGACCATTGTGACCACTTGAATAACTTTTACACCTCATATTTGGCTAAAATCTTGGCTAGACAGTGAATTTCAGTAGTCTTTTTTTAAAAGCTAGAAAGTTCATTTTTTAAAACAAGAAAGCATTAATAATTGATTTTTTGTTTTGAAAATATACCAAAGGTTATGTTGAGGCCATCTATGAAAAAATATATATAAAAATGATGAAAAGGCAACAATATTTTGATAATTTCCAGAGAACCTTTTTCTTCACAGTCAAGTCGAATTGAATTTCTATTAAATTGCTCATATCTGGTCGTATCAGGGCAAAACCCTGAATTTCCAGCTGCCTTTTAAGCTCTATGAAGCTGTAATAACATGAAACAAACTAAACATTAAAAAAATGCTGCACTTTTTGTGAAAATTATCCCCCCACACGGCATATAAAGAATCTTTCGCTCTTAGCAACAAATAAGCTTTCCTTTAACCAATTTGAAACGATTTCTAAGACGAATCAAATCTCCGTTTACGCGTTAAGAGTGCGAAGTATATCGCGCGTTAATTGTCCCAAAATGGCCAAAATAGCAATCTTTAAGCCCCCATATTTTTTTAACGAAAAATGAATACAGGTAAAATATCTTTTCAAATTTAGGCTCAGGACAACAATTCCTTTTGAATGGTGTCAAAAGTTTCAAGTTGTTAATGAAATTAATTCACGTCTGGACAGATTTTATAACCGAACAAGTTGTTTTTTTCACAATGGTCGCATACTAACATGACGTTCTACTCTAGATCTAAAATATTATTTGATAATTAATCCACTGGTTGGTTTGTCCGTGGATAAATCAACCAGTGGATCATTCATCGATCTAGATGCCGACAGTAACAAGAATAACCGGATAGTGTGCCAGTGGCACCATATGTTCCAACCATAATCTTGAGAAAACACTGTCGAAAACGATTTTTTTATTCAAATAAGTCTAATTATTGCTGGGTAGTATGACAAAAAATCGACAAAAAGTCGGCAAACAAAAAAGTTTTGTCAGTTATAATAAACTTTAACTGTACTTATTTTCGGCCGTGACGTCCTCAAGACTTACTAGACGTTTTCACGCCAATTTGTTGTCGATTATCAAGAGGAGAAAACAGAACACAAGTTAAGCGGAGAAAAAATATTTTCTGAAAAGAAATCGGTCTTGTTCAACAACTTTCAGCCACCTCTGGTCTAATGGTCCATAATAGGTCATCAACTTATTGAGCAAGTTTTTCTCTAACAAAACAGACTCAAGTGAGGTAGCCTTTGAGCTATAAAAATTACACCGTGTTTTTGATCTGCTTTGTTGGCCAATTCAAAAAGAATCTCGCAAATACGTTTAAGTGAGCTGTTTTAAAACCATCAATAAACTTTTTAAAACTGCCATCAGTTTTTCAGCCTGCTTCTGTTGTGTTCTAGAAAAACATGTTCTATCGTTTTAACAAATTTACTTGACGTCTTACATTTTTGAAAATATTTCTTTCTTTGAAACAGTGAAATGGCGTTGAAAGTATATAATCAGTAGCAAAAAATTGGAATAGACATATTTATTTAACAAGAACAATCTGCCATTTTTAACAGTTTTTGCATGCAAATTTAAACTTTAGCCCAGCTTGACACATAAGTTTTGTCTGAAAATTAGTTTTTGCAAAAGTTTTCTGCACTAAGACAAATTGCTCTATTCAATTATTTCTGTCTTTTCCAACTTTTGCAACTTTCTATAGCTTTTAAGAAATTTATCGAACAACGTTTTAAATTTTCTCGAATAATTTTGACCTTGAAACATTGAAATATAGAGAGTTGCAAAAAGTTCGGACAGACAGAATTAATTAAAAAGAGCAACTGTCTACACATCAACGGAAATTGAAACTGAAATAAACATAATGTCGAAGGTTCATAAAGCAGAGTTTCACTCAAACAAAACCTTTGATTACGGCTGGCAATTGCATCCGAAGTGCCGAACAGTAAACCCTTTAGCAGGAAAATTTTTGATCAGGGTGGTTAATGTTTTTCTGCAATTAGTTCCCAAATTTTAAATGATTTGATCATCTTCACATCCGTATGTTGTTTAGGGGCAACCTAATAATTTTCTTAAAAAATGACTTTAGATTTTGGCTTTTGAACTAACTTTGCTAACTGGTTTATGGTAAAACCTGGATATTCCTTGCAGTATTTAAAAACTAGGCTAGCTTAATCATCGGATAATCGACGATCTCGCATTTTGAATTTAATCTGACAAAAAATTCAAGGTTGTTAGGCTTCAGATTTTGCATGCAAAAAAACTTCGAAAAGCACAGGTTGCTCATTTTAATTAATTCTGTCTGTCCGAACTTTTTGCTACTAATTATAGCTGAAATTAGTACAAAGTTTTCAAATTTTGACTTGAATTGTCAAAAGAGCAAAGAAAAATGATTGCGCTTTCTTAGAGATCAGTTTTCTAGTATATAACTATAGAGTTTTGCAAAAAATTCTGACAGTCAGAAATAATTAAAAAGAGCAATCTGCTAATTTTCAGCAATTTGTGCTTGCAAATTTGAACTTTTACCTTCACACATAAATTCTGTCTGAAAAGCTAGTTCTGTCCGTTCCAAATTTCTCGAGTAATTTTGAAATTGAGACCTTGAAATTGAAGAGCTAACGAAAATAATTGCGCTTTCTTAGAGATCAGTTTTTTTTAATATACAGTGCTGATTTAAATTATCCTGACAAAATTATTTAAAACTTGAATTTTCCAACACTTTTTTTGCAAATTTGGTTAAAATTAGACAAAAAGGTGAAGAGAACAAAACTTGCTTAGAAAATCAGAAAGAACATTGTGGAATTTTTTCTCCAAAATTCTCAACCAAAATTCACCACAAAAAAGGGTCATTTTGGCTTTTCAAATAATCAAGAATTACGCCGAAACTAATAAACTAATTGATAAGGTAGATATATCACAAGAAGCTTTTTCACAGCCCAACAAAGTTCTAGAAAAAATAAAACTCCAAAAAAAACTTGTATAAGAGATAATATTTTTGCTTGATAGTCAAGAAACTTAATTTTTACTACAGAAAATCAAAATCTTTGATTAAAAACAAATTTTAAACTATTTACCCAAATTTTTTGGAGATTTAACCCCTCTAGAACTTTGTTAGGCTTTGTATGTGACTTCTTGTGATAGATGTTTCACATCATTCAACATAGTAGTTTCTGCTCAAATCTTGATTAATTGAAAAAAGCCAAAATTAACCATTTTTAGGGTAATATTTTGGTTGAGAATTTTTCGGAGAAAAAAAAATGCACCATACTATTTATGATCAAATTTTATGCAACTTTTGTTCTTCTCACTTTATGTCTAATTTTAATCCAATTCGAGAAAAACGTGTTTGAAAGTTCAAGTTTTGTTCGTTTTGTCCGGATAATTTAAATCAGCACTGTATAATTAAAGAGTTTCGAAAAATTCTGAAAGACAGAAATAACTTAAATGAGCAATCTGCTTTTTTGAGCAAATTTTGCACGCAAATTTGAAGTTTTAGGTAACTTTGAGACATCCTTTCTATCTCAAAAACTAACTTTTGCATGCTAACTGTCTGAAAAAGGTAATTTGCATTTAAAAATTTTTATTCTGTCCAAATTTTTTATTTACTTGTACAACAAAAAAAATGGAACAGACAGAAGTTGTTGAAAAGAGCAATCTGCCAATTTGGATCAGTTTGAAACTGCATGCATATTGGAACTTTTAGGTGACCTTCAGAAACAAACATCCTTTCTGCCTGAAAAATTAGCTTTTGCAGGCAAAAAATTTCTGAAATAGGTCATTTGCTCTTTTTAATTAGTTTTGTCTATTCCAACTGATTGCATCTCTATTACTTCAAGCCCTAGACTTCAAAAGAATTTTAATTCAGCAGCAATCTGACATGCAATTTTTTCATTATAAATAACACTGAAAACGCCCGTAAAACTGCAAACAAGAAACTTCAATTTTTTTTAAGTTTCAGCATGAAGGTCAGAATTAAAAAAAATAGGACGTTGACCGGTAAACACATATCAGTTATCAGCATTGAAACCAATTGCGCCAACAGCATTGAAACCAATTGAGCATTGAAACGTTGACCGGTAAACACATATAAAATATCAGCATTGAAACCAATTGCGCTATTTCAGAGTTGTTGTTCCGAAGTTCGAAGAAATTGACGGATTATTTTGAGCTCGGGGTGTTATCCGCATTGAGGTTATCAGCATTGAAACCAATTGTTATCGCATATAATTTATCACGTATAAGCGATAACTTGAAACCAATTGTTATCACATTGAAGTTATCACATATAAGTTATCAGCATTGAAACCAATTGAAACCAACAGCATTGAAACCAATTGCGCATTGAAACGTTGACCGGTAAACTCATATAAGTTATCAGCATTGAAAACAATTGCGCCATTTCAGAGTTGTTGTTCCAAAGTTCGAAGAAATTGACGGAATATTTTGAGCTCGGGGTGTTTTTTTTTCTCCAGATAAATTGCGTTGACCGTTAAACACAAATAAGCCCTTGACTTATATAAGCCCTTGACATATAAGCCCTTGACTTTAAAAGAATTTCAATTCAGCAGCAATCTGACATGCAATTTTTTCATTAAAATTAACACAGAAAACGCCGGTAAAACTGCAAACAAGAAACTTCATTTTTTTAAGTTTCAGCATGAGGATCAGAATTTAAAAAAATTAAGACGTTGACCGGTAAACACATATAAGTAATCAGCATTGAAATCAATTGCGCATTGAAACGTTGACCATTGAAATTTGCGCATTGAAACGTTTCAATTGCGCCAACAGCATTGAAACCAATTGCGCTATTTCAGAGTTGTTGTTCCAAAGTTCGAAGAAATTGACGGAATATTTTGAGCTCGGGTGTTTTTTTTTCTCCAGATAAATTGCGATTTTTGAACTGGCCATTTTTGCCAAGATTTTTGAAACAGCCAAGAGGTATTGATGTCTTCAGCTCAAACTTGTGATTTACACCTGTGATTTTTTTCGTATAGTTGTGGGCTTCAAAGGTTGCCCATTGGGCCGATTTGGGACTATCGACGCGTGATATATTTCGCGCTATTAACGCGCAATCGGAGATTTAATCCGTCTGAGAAATCGTTCCAAATTGGTTGAAGCAGGTAGTTTGTCTTAAGTTTCTTAAGACAAACTAAGTTCGGGAGCAAAATATTTCTTTTTGTTTTTATATGCTGTGTGGGTAGTCTCAAAAATGAAGACAAAAAAAATTTACATCATTCTTCAAGGCATTTTTCAGAAATAATTTGCCATGCAATTTTTTAAACCAAAAAAACTAGGGCAAAAAAGCAAACAACCTCCAGGATTTATTTCGAATGATTATCAGGTTGGAGGTCAAAATGGTTTCAATAACTGAAAACGTTGTCCAACAATTCTGTTTCAGTCCGTTTTACGCAAACGATTTTACTGGAAAGCTGTGGTTTCATTATCTAGTGCAATTGGCACACAATGTGAAATAACTTACAAAAAAAAACTAATTTTAAACCGAAGTAACAGACACTTTCAGGGACTGATATTAATAACACTAATAAACGGACTGATAAACTTGATTAATAGGTCCACCATTGAACCAATTTATTTCTTGTCCATTTTTGACACAAGAGTTAAGGACCTAAATCAATACTTTATTCAAGACAAAGCCCGGTCGGTTCTAGCTTCGACGGTTGAAAACAATTGTCATATGTTCATTCAGTACGTCATGCGCATGAGCTGGTGAAAAAACAGCCATCAACTTTCACATATCAGCCTAATCCTTCATATTCCTCTTTTTCCTTAAATTGCTTCTTTCCCTAAAGTTCTAGGTCGTCTTGCATCAAAAAGTCACAAAAAATACGCCTTCATCCAAGCTGAGTGACCAGATTGAGGCCGTGGTGTTAAGATGGCTCAAACGAGACTTCAGTGGATCCCTCATCTTTACCTAAGGGTTTTTTCTAGTGGAAAATTGAAAGGTGGAAGAGTTCCCCTTTCAAATTTAAAGAAGGGTATAAAGGATAGCTGTTATAGGATAGCTGTATAGTACAGAAACAAAAGTAAACATGGTGTGACATCATTCTCGTTGATTGTGCAAATCATGTGTATGTGAGAATCCCACAAAGCAAAAAAATGAAAGTATTTGAAAAATATGAAAGCAGAAATTTTCAAACTTTTGCTCTCCAAGATGGTACCAAAAGTTTTATGAAATACAGTAGAACAGTTGACAAAATTCTGACGAATATGTCGCTCTGGTTAACATATGTGATGCTCTTTTCAAACCAGATGTTTTCGTTATTAGTGAATTGATACCAATTCGCGATATTTCAGCCAACGAAACTGAAAGCAAAATGGTGAATAAGCTGAATGAACTCATCCACAGTAATTATGGCAATAAGAATGAAGAAAATTTTTGTGATGGGCTAAAACTTATGATTAGAAGGCTTCGAATTTTCACTTGACTGTACCAAGACAACATGCATCTCAATTATATATCTGGGTTGATTACACTGCGGTATACCCTTCTGTAGGTTCAATTGAAGTTCTCGAATGGTTTCAGAGACGCATCACAGAGGTAAATGATATCGAACCCAAAATTTCATAGCTGCTAGCGCCAATTCGACCTTCATCAATACAATGCCCATCACAATGCCTACCAAAATGTTCACACTTGGAATAGTAACTAAATCTAAAATTATAGTCATTAGGCAAACAATCGCAACTAGCAAAGTTATAGTTGTTGTTCTTCTTTAAAGACTATTACATGATATTTACGTGACGTTTTTGTTCTTTTATTTAGGTATTACAATTAAGCCACGTCTGTTTTCTGTGCTGTCATTTACAGGGCTAAGAATGGATTAAACTTTTCCGAAGCCCTCGGTCTCACTTTCTGTAATTACAGCACCTATTAGATCTTAAAGCAAGATGAACTTTAGAATAAGGCTTAACCTTATTTGCTAAAAAAATTTCCGTTTTTGGAAGGCTGGCTGATTTTTTACCTTTTTTGAATACTTCCATCAGGTGACATGGAACATATATATAGCCCAGATACAAATTGTAAAACTTTGAACGGTGTAATGTCTTCGATAAAAACTCAAAATTATTTCATTTGAATTGCAGAAAGAAGTACTGCAAACAAACAACATCAGCTCAAGAACCTGGCTAACTGATATGAAAACATGATATGACCTCATTTTCATTGATTGTTCAAATCGCGTATATGTGAGAATCCCACGTAGCAAAATTGAAAGTTTTTGAAAAATACGAAAGCAGATATTTTCAGACTTTTGCTCTGCAAGATGGTACCAAAAGTTTTGGAAAATACAGTAGAACAGTTGACAAAATTCTGACGAATAGGTCGCTCTGGTTAACATATGTAATGGTTTTTTCAAACCAGATGTTTTCGTTATCAGTGAATTGATACCAATTCGCGAAAATGCAGCCAACGAAACTGAAAACAAAATGGTGAATAAGCTGAATGAACTCATCCAGAGTATTTATGGCAATAAAAATGAAGAAAATTATTGTTTTTGGGCAAAAAATTATGATTCGCAAGACTTCGAATTTTCACCTGACTGTACCAAGACAACATGCATCTCAATTGTATATCTGGGTTATTTACACTGCGGTATAACCTTCTGTCGGTTCAATTGAAGTTCTCGAATGTTTTCAGAGACGCATCACAGAGGTAAATGAAATCGAACACAAAATTTCACAGCTACTAGCGCGAATTCGACTTTCATTAATATAATGCCCATCACAATGCCTACCAAAATTTTCACTCTTGGAATAGTAACTAAATCTCAAATTATAGTCATTAGGCAAACAATCGCAACTAGCAGAGTTATACCTGTTGTTCTTCTTTAAAGGCTATTACATGATTTTTACCTGACGCTTTTGTTCTTTTATTCAGGTATTACAATTAATCCATGTCTGTTTTCTGTACTGTCATTTACAGGGCTAAGAATGAATTAAACTTTTCCGAAGCCCTCGGTCTCACTTTCTGTAATTACAGCACCTATTAAGTCTTAGAGCAAGAAGAACTTTAGAATAAGGCTTAGCTTTATTTGCAAAAAGGATTTCCGTTTTTGGAAGGCTGGCTGATTTTTTACCTTTTTTGAATACTTCCCTCAGGTGACATGGAACATATAAATATCCCAGATACAAATTGTAAAACTTTGAACGGTGTAATGTCTTCGATAAAAACTCAAAATTATTTCATATGAATTGCAGAAAGAAGTTTTGCAAACAAACAACATCAGCCCAAGAGCCTGGTTAACTGATATTAAAACTTGAACGAATTTTAATCCTGAGAAAAACAGTTATCAAACAATACTTATAGACAGAAAGCTATCAACGTATACGTTTCCTCTTTTTTGTTCCTAAACTTGCTATTCAGGCGCGAAGCTTAATCTAGTCCCAATGAACCCAAAGTTCGAAGTTTTATGAATCGAAGAGAGTCAAAAACTGATCATGGAGCATCTGTTTTTTAACTGAGTGTACTGTCCGCGTGAATAAAACTACAACACTTTTTTGTAAAATTTTTATAAATTGATTGACCTGGCGTCAATTTCTAAATCACAAATTTTTTAAATTAGCGATATTAATCTAATTTATTAAGTTAAATCAAAGAAAAAGATTGTAGATTACCTTTCTTGCCCTTACGGAGTTGGGGTTCTCACTAGGACGCTTTCTACTTGCAACTGAGACAACAACATGGGTCTAATCGACCACATTATAGCTGTTGAAAATTTACTCCGACCATCTTCCCATGGTATTGATTTTTACGAACAAAGTGACCATTTTCCGACTATTGCAATTTTTCGAAGACAATCAAAGGAAAACAAAATTCCAATTTAAAATCGGTTTTGAAAAAAATTCGTTAACTTAAAAAACAAAAAAAGAAAAGCACAAAAAATGGTCGTCGTTTTTGAACAAAATCACCCGCCCCAATCAAATGTGTTTTCAATTTGAGAAAAGAACGCTCAGTTATCAAAAACCACAGTCTTTTGACACAAATCTTTTTCATCATTACAAACTTTTGTAATTGGGTGTAAAAAAAACAAAAATGAAAACAAGACAAAGCGTAAATATTTGATTTCTATGAGCGTTAACAAGCTTCAAAAAATCAAAAACAAATCAAACCAAATCAAGAACGCTATGTAAACGACCCTAAAAGTGTTCACAAAAAGTTAATTGGTTCCGTATTGTGCAAAACTATATTTTTATCAATAAAATAAGGAACCACAAAAAAATCAACCCAAATAAAAAGTCGTAGAAGTTTTTTTCATCATATTGTACACACTCCACAAAATTTCGAACAAGCACAATTACATACTCAGTAATCTTTGCGAACTTGTTTTCCCAGTTATTTTTTTCTCACATCAAGTGGATGTAAAGTTTTGCTGTCAAAGAAATGAAGTCCCTGGGTCCTTCTTCTAGACCACTCAAATATGCTGCGGATGAAATAACACAATCAATTAGTTTTTTAATTAATGGAGAAATTTTTTTTCACATCAACTTAAACTGGCGATCATCTTCCTGTACACAGAAAAAAATGCACTCAGAGTGCATTTAATTAACACCAATTTTGGTCGGGTTAAAAGTATATAAAAAATTAAAAGGATTTCAATTTGTGGAACATATCTTTATCATAAGAAAATTCTTGCTCCAACTCAATTCACTTTTAGAAAAGTTTTTTAGCCATCGATTCTTTGACATAAATGATTGAAACAGTTTGAGCTGAATCTGATAACGTGAAAATGTAATAGCCATATTACTTGTTTTATCGATGGCTTTCAAGTCAATCATCAATTTTCATCATAATCTACAAAATATAGGTTTTGACAGTTCCTCAATTGATCGTATATTTAACTATTTAGCTAATATGTATCAAAAGGCTGTGATAGCTATTGCTGAATCCGATTGGATTGTAGTAAATAGAGGCGTACTGCAAGGAATTTTTCTAGATACTGTTCTTCTCAACTGTTACATTAACGATATGATAATCGCCTCAGATTAACAGTTTATACAAAACGCAAATGATACATTTCTACTCTCGAGCAGACTAAAACTAAGCATTTAAGAACTTGAAGATTCAGCCAGGAAATTACATGATACTTTTTTACAATCTGAAGATCAACCGTTTTTTCAATCTGAAGATATTTGGTAACAAAAACAAAGATCTGTCAGGTTGTCGGACAGTTAATAGAAGAAAGAAAAAAACAATATAATTATTGATAACAATCTGACATATAATTAACCTCCCGAGTCGAGATTTTTCACGTAATTTGAAGCAAGGTTTCAGCGGTTTGAGCGGTTTTTTCAGACCATTACGTTCAAAATCTATCTTTAAAATGAATGGTTTGAGCGGTTTTTGAATAGTTTATCTAAAAAACCGCTCAAAAACCGCGCAAGATTTGAACGGTTATGAGCGGTTTATCTAAAAAAAACACTCAAAAACCGCACAAGATTTGAGCGGTTTATCTAAAAAAAACCGCTCAAAAACCGCTCAAATCTTGCGCGGTTTTTGAGCGTTTTTTTTTTTAGATAAACCGCTCAAAAACCGTTCAAATCTTGCGCGGTTTTTGAGCGGTTTTTCAGATAAACCGCTCAAAACCGTTCAAATCTTGCGCGGTTATTGAGCGGTTTTTTAGATAAACCGTTTAAAAACCGCTCAAACCGCTCATTTAGAAGCAAGATTTTGAGCGTAATTGTCTAAAAAAAACCGCTCAAACCGCTCATTTAGAAGCAAGATTTTGAGCGTAATTGTCTAAAAAAAACCGCTCAAACCGCTCAAATCTTGAGCGGTTTTTTGAGCGTTTTTTTATATATATAGCGTTTTTTTTAGTCTCAGAATTAATTAAAAAAAACTCTAGGATAAGCATTTTTTCATATATGGAAATTGTAGGATAAAATTTTTTCATATATGGAAAATGTAGGATAAACATCGTTTTTGATGAGCAAGGTGCTCTAAATTGAGCAAAAGCACTCTTAATTACTTTTAATTTGATTAAAAACAAACTTTAACATGTTTCTGAACATCTTGCCTTTTATGAAAAAATGGTTATCATACAATTTTCATATATGAAAATTGTATGATAACCATTTTATTAGCTTCAAACTAAATTTTCGTTTTTGATGAGCAATGTGCTTTAAATTGAGCAAAAATACACTTAAATAATATAAAGTTGTTTATAAACAAGTTTTAGCAAGTTTCTGAAAATCTTGCCTTTCATGAAAAAATGATTATCATACAATTTTCATATATGGAAATTCTAGGACAATCATTTTTTTCGAAAAAAAACCTAGTTATTTTTCCTTACCATACCGTTTTATTTGGTACAGATAGCCGGAGAAACTATATTGAATCTTTTTTCAATGGTTTTTTGAAACTGTATGACAATTGTAAGAAAATTGTATGAATATTTAATGATTAGCAATTTTCTATACATTTGATGTAAGAAATTGTAAGATAAGCATTTTCGGTGCGGGGAAATTAAGATAGGCATATGGAGGTCAACCCAGGTAGTATTTCAACTGCATATTAGCGTCACATTACCTTTCCAGGCCTTTTTGTTGGTTTTAATCGGTTTTCTTTATAAGACCGCTCAAAAACCGCTTAAAAACCGCTCAAATCTTGCTTGAAAAACCGTTTAAAAATTAACCGCAAGAAATGAGCGGTTTTTGAGCGGTTTTTTAAACAAGATTTGAGAGGTTTGAGCGGTTTTTCCAAAAAAACTGCCCAAACCGCCCAAACCGCTCAAACCGCTCAAATCTTGCTGGAAAACCGCTCAAACCGCCCATATCTTGAGCGGTTTTTGAGCGGGATCTCGACCCGGGCTGTCAAACAGTTACTCTTAAAAATGGCACAGGGTAATGAAGTCTGTTTTTACGTCAGCGGCTGTATACCGAACAAATAGAAAACCATGCTAATCTGTGCCCAAGAAACAAACTTTTTTATCATTCTTATTCAATTTTTGTTTTTGTTAAAGAGGCGAAGGTGTCCTATTTAGGAGTTGTGTTTCATGTGTCCCTTGGTAGTATTTACGCCCTAATTTTTATCCTATTTTCAACTGCGAATGCGACTAAGAGGATTCGAGAAGAGAAACGGGGGAAGTGGGATTGAGAAAAATTTAAGAACCAAACATCCTTGCAAAAATCCGCCAATATTTTGAATCCATGCACTCGAGTGGAATTTGTTGTTAGACTGAAAACAAAAAAATAGAAAAATATTTATTATTTAACCCAAATTAAAAATCAAATTTTCTACTTGATAATCAAATATAATTTCTCGTCACATAGCAATATATATAAGCAACTCAAATTTCACATTTCATCATTCGAAACTATCATTTTGATAAGCATTTCAAAAAATCAAGATAAGACGGAAAAACTTATTAATGTGACAAATAGAAAGACAAGATTTGTTTTAATTTTAGGACATGAATTGCACAAAGGAGTGGAGCAACACTGAATTCGGCAGATTGCGGCGTCGGCGTAAATGCCGTTGCAGTTCAGCCTCAAGTCACTTCTGGGCTCGTATGCGTGCCTGCCGCTGGAGGGCCCCGAAGCATCTGACGACAAGCACAGAGTGTCCAGCATCCGCTGGACTGCGGCGGCTGCTTGTGCTGCACGGTCGCTAAAATAAATTATCATGCTCTTTTGAAAAATTATTTTGGATATGATTTCGTGTCGACCACTCGAGGATGGAAAGAAGTATGGCGTAGGGTGTTTTTCCTACCCACTTCAGGACCCCAAACAAAATTTATAGCGGGTAAAATGCGGCTTTTTTAAAAAACGTTATTAGTAATTTGGATTCCAAAAAAAATTTATAAAAAAGACAGGGGCAGATTTAGGGGGCGGGGGGGGGGGGACGCCCCCCCCCCTTCAGGGATTCGACCCCCTGCCGACCCAAAGGGTCCCCCCTTTGATACTTTTTAAGAAATCCATTTTTGGCCGACCGACCCTAAAAATTTTCTAAAGGCGCCTTCGGCGCCAATATATACTAATTTTGAGGGGGGAACGCGCGCTGAAAAAACGCAATTTTTCGGTCAAAATTTTCCAAAAAGTGCCTAAAAACGCCTTTTTTGACCTGTTTTTTCAAAATTTTGCCTGCGGCGCAAAAACTTTGGCCAAAATAGGGACAAAATCGTGCTTTGGGAGAGCTCGAAAAATCAATTTGGTCGACCTAAAAAAAAAAAAAGGTCGTCAAAATTTTCGAAAATTTTTTGAAAATCCGCCCCCCCCTCGAGAAAATCCTAGATCCGCCCCTGAAAAAGATATCACTGTCGAGAAAAATTGGTCTGACCAAAATTTTTCAGACCAAATGACCCAAAGTCTATAAATGACCCGAGGAGAAACTTTATTAAACGTTTTTATTTTTTTTAGCTGGTTTATCCTCTTTTGTTTTGTGGATTACTTTAATTCCATCATCGTTGGAATGTGGCGTCCAAACTAATCAAAATTTAAAAATTTAATTTATGCGAAGATCTTTCTGGAAAGAAATTTTCAGATGGCAACAATTAGAAAACTTACAAGCTTGTTGTCGGTGGTGAATAATTAGGCTGAGGCTGATCACTCGCAATGTCAATCATCCGATCTTCCCGACTGTCAGCACTGGGAACCACTGATGTTCCTCCAGAACTGGGATTGTACTGATTGTTGTTGGGGTAGTTGTTCTGGCTGTTGTATGGCGGGGGAGGGGGTTGTCTCTGTATCATATGTTGGTTGGCGGCGGGGGTTATTCGCTGCTCGAGAAGCATCAGGTAGGGGGCAATGAACTCCTCTGCACAGCTACGACGGTGTCCGATTGTAGTTCCATTGGGGCTGATCAAGGTCATCAACTAAAAAATGGACAACTTCTCTTCAACATGAGTTTTTGCTATTTGAAAGTTCAATTCAAAATCACTAGCCAGACTATTAGAAAGTTTTAGTACAGTGCTGATTTAAATTAACCGGACAAAACGAGCTAAACTTCAAATTTGAAACGCGTTTTTCTCAAATTGGGTTGAGTTTAGGTGAAAGTTTATGAAGACAAAAGTTTCTTAAAATTTTACCAGAAATATTATGGTGTAATTTGTTTTACGAAATTCGGGCCCAAAATTTTACCCCAAAAATGGGTCGTTTTGGCTTTTCTCAGTTAATCAAAAATTACGCCAAAAAATACCCAGTCGATCACAGACATAATTATTTTAAAGTGAGCTCCTTACGTAGCTCAACAAACTTTAAGAAGGGTATATTCTCCAAAACAGTGTATAAGTTAATTTATTTTTGTTTAATGGGCAAAAAACGTCGTTTTTACTATAAAAAATACCAACTATTTATTTAAAAACAATTTTTAAACGATTTGCAAACTTTTTTGGAAAATATACACTTCTTAAAGTTTGTTGGGCTACGTAAGGAGCTCACTTTAATTTAATTATGTCTGTGATCGACTGGGTATTTTTTGGCGTAATTTTTGATTAACTGAGAAAAGCCAAAACGACCCATTTTTGGGGTAAAATTTTGGGCCCGAAATTCGTAAAACAAATTATACCATATTGATCCTGCTAAAATTTTAAGAAACTTTTGTCTTCATAAGTTTTTACCTAAAATCAACCCAATTTGAGAAAAACGGATTTGAAATTTCAAGTTTAACGCGTTTTGTCCGGTTAATTGAAATCTGCACTGCAGTGTTCAGTTCGAAATTAAATTATTTTCGCTCATGGCCTTAAAACGAAGTCACGCTAGCTGCAAATTTAACTGCCTCTACGTTTCAAAAATTTTTTTATTAAATTAAACTTCAAAAGTTTGATTTTTTACCACCATTGAAAATTGGGAGGAACTTTGTATTCAGGTAAGTTTTTTTTAAATTTTTTTTTCAACTTTTTTTTGTTTTCCATGCAAAAACAGATATCACAAATATTTATCGGACAGATTCGAATGATATATCATATTATAGCTCTTTTAGTCGTGATTCGAACGATACATTAAAAAAACTCAAAGTTTTTTTCTCTGTGTTGAGAAAAACCGATTTGAGTTTTTGTTGTTTTAGTCTAATTTCGAGCGATTAAAGCGAGCGAGCAGGCATATAATTGGCTTATTTTAGGATCAAGATAAGCTTGCACAAGCCCTGAAAATATATGTTAGCTCTAGCTAAATTAGTTTCACAGCACCATATTGGGATTCAATAAATAAAAAAAATCTGAAAAAAAATCAAAAAAAAAGTTTTAGAAATTTTTAAAAACTTTTTTTTACATTTTTTTTTGTTTTTCTGAGACTAAAAATGTTGTCCATCTTGCCAATTTTTCAATGAGTGTCAAAATTTTCAAAGACTGCTTAAATTTTAGGCTTGTGTCCAATCTTTTTATCAAACGCGCACAAAAAATGTTGTAGTTTTTTTCACGAATATGGTTGGAACCTAACCTACTGTGCTACTTGCACAGCAACCGGCTATTCTTGTCAAGTTTTGTTAATTATTGAATGGAATCTGTAGCTGACTTTCTAGTCTCTAGGAACACATTTTTTTGAGCCACAGTTTAGGAGAAATCACTCTGAGTCAGCGGTATGCTCAGATAGAATTGGCACAATATTTTAGAGCCAATTTGGTGCCTCTTCACAAGACGCCTCGAAAACCTCTGGTATCGTTTATCAAAATTAATAGAGGGATGTTAGACATAAATGCATATGTGAGCTTGAAAAGTTGACTTACCTAATGATCAAACTTGCTTGCTTTAACAAGTCTAGCAGTAATTTAGTTGTTGATCGAATTGTTTTTCTTTGTAATTTAGAGTGTTCCCAATAGAGTTTTTCTTTTTATTTTCTCAGAAGAAAAAAACCTAGAAAAAGCTTATATTTAAAGCAAAAAATGTCAGCCTGAACACACATCATTTATTTATGACATTTTGGATTTGATCGTTTTTCTGTCAGTTTTTTTCATGCTCATAGTTTGAAATCATTTCATGAGGTTTCTTTTTTTTGAGTTAACAATTTTGTCCCTGAAAAATTGTAAAACACATTTTTCCGATACTTACAATGCAGTAATCCAGAATTCCACACTGATAAACACTTTCATCATCTTCCACTGATGATCCTCGGCTGTTGTGATTGGTCGAATCACACACGACGTCTTCAGCCACCGGCGGCACTCCTCCCCTTCCCCTACTCCCCCTCCTAGTCCTGTGGTTCTGATTAGAGTACCCCGATCCACTACCTGCAATCGCACGTAGAACTGAATTTTGACTTTCGTGCGTCAGTTTGACCTTTCCGTCGTGGCATTGGTAACAAGAGACTAGTTTTGCAGTTGAGTGTTGGCCGCGTAACAGGTCAGCGCAGGTCAAAGTCAGGGCGAGGAAGGTCAAAAAGGTTGCTTGAATTGATAAATCGGATGCCATCGTGTCAACTATTTTTGCTACTGATTTCAGCTAGATTTATGGTTACTTAGTAGTCAACCACTTCGCAAAAATTTTCGCCTCACTCATCAACAGATTGCTTCATCTCTGAAATAAACAATAGTTTCAGGTAATAAATATCAAAGTTTAATTACGAGGTAACAAAAGCTATTAGAGGCAATAAAACAGCACTATTGATTCATTTAGTATGCTGGATTAGTTTCTGAGTAATACAATTTTAATCATGTTTATCTCCGGGATTTTTTAATTCTCGTATGATTAAAATGATAAACTATCAAAAAAGAAAGCATTTAATCAAGTATTTGAAGAAACCTCTTTCAGTGGGTCGGTCACACACCTTTTCGAATTAAAGTCATGTATATAAAAAATTCACTTAAAATGAACCAGCAATAAAAACCTATAGTCAAGATAAAATGATGTGTTCTTTTTCAAACTGCACAAAGCCAATTAACATTTTTGTCGCAAAAAAATGATTAAAAAACCATGAAAATCATTAAATTTATCAGGTTTTCTTTGACTTCTGAAAACGATCTTCAGAGCTGACAGACGAATGAAACATAGAAGAGCTCTTTTTGTAATGACGCGATTTGATAAGGAGACAAACGCTCTATTTTTCAGGTTATTCAGCTTAATGCAAGCTATAAAGGGTTTGATGTTTTTTCTTTTTCGGTTATAGGTTGTACTCTTGTTTAATGAACCAAGGTGATACGATACATATACTAATTGAATGATAGACCGCGTCGATTGATCAAAGAGATTGAAAAGTGTTTTTTATCGTATTGTAGATTTCGAATCGTACGATAGAAAGCCATAGGGTGAAATGACACAGGGTTGAAATGGCATAAATCAGATTCCTAAGCTACCAACAAGCTCAGAAATCCCATAATATGCCACAATGTGAATACTAGATACCAAAAGAACGACAAAAAATCAACTATTAATGTCGGTAATTTTTTAGGTCAAAGAATAGATCAGCTCAGTAGCGGATTTAGGGATATGGGGCGGACGCCCTCCTCAGGGATTTAACCCACTGACTACCCAGAGGGACAAAAAACTAGCAGAAATTACAGAAAGAATGTTTAAAATTTATAAATTTGTCTCGTTTTATTTATACCCCCAGGGATGGAGAGGAACCCAAACTACAACAAATAAGCTGTTTTTCAAAAAGACGAAGTTTCAAAGAAATGGCTTTAAAGCTGCAAAGAAAGACTGCTCGTATGAGGGCGAAGCCTTGAATGTTCTGACAGCTTTTCATGGTCTATGGAGTAGTGTTGGCTTTGAAACATATGATATAATTTTCAAATATGAAAAAACGGATTTTTTTTGAAAACAGCCTCTCTCGTTTTGTTAAGTGTAGAATGATATATTTGGAGTTGCAAAGTACTGAATAGATCAAGTAGCATGCCTCATTTTCATTTTGAACTATTGTGAGAAATAAATCGAGCGTAAGCTGTCGTAAATTGGTCAAATAAGCACTGTTTAAACCTCTGAATTTTACAAAAAAAAGATAGCAGGTAATCTATCTTTTTAGATATAAGAGCAGAGAATATCAAAATTTTTCGGCTGATGTAAAAAAACATAGTTAAGAAAGGCTTTTAAAAGTAAAAATGTGTCTGGAGAAAAAAACCACCGCGAGCACAAATATATCTGTCATCCTCTTTTCCTCGAAAGTCGGAACAAAAATGCAAACCACTCAGGAAGTCTATCAGAGACCGATTGTCTGATAGTATTGATCTCATTCAGTCCCACTGAAAAAAATGCGAAGTTTTTTGAAAAAAAATTAACTGTGGTCGGAATATCTTAATTCGATCTGCATAGCAACCCGCTATCCACATTTAACTTACAGTTAATCACTTTCATGTTGCCCTTTATCAAGGTAGTAAGATTTGGACTAAATGTTTTTCCATTTTCAAGCAATCGTTTTTTATTAACTAAAAATACTTTTTTCTCGCTCGCAGAAACTCCTTCTTCAGTTGAAATGTTTTGTTTGGGAAAAAATTTCAAAAACAAGAATGACCATTTGCTATGCAACTAGCACATCTAGTGCCTACTAAAACTACGTTTTGCAAAAGTTTCATGTTTCCTTTCAAAGAAAAACTAAACTCAATTAATTTATGTTGGCTTTTTAGTTTTTGCAAGGGAAAAGAGTGCAGATTTGAGAAACCTAAATTTATTAGTTCGAAACGAAAATTATAACTTGTCTATCAAAATTATTTGCAATTTTCTAAAATTATTTTTGAGTTAGACAACTGAAATAGCATCATTGGAAACTAAAAACCACTAATTTTTACAGAAATTTTTATGTCGATCTCAAAGGTTTTTAAGCCAGTTATATTCTTGCCTCAAAAATTATCTAACTCTTGGTTGAGCAGGGGTTAAAATATGAGTAGGTCAAAATTTGAGTAGGTGTAGAGTTTGAGCAGGCCGTATTTTTGCAAAATTTGCAAAATTTTTATACAGATTATAATCGACTATTTTTTTTGAAAAAAAAGTATTATAATGGATTTTAGTCGATTGCGTGGTCCCCAAAGTGTAATTAGAATCGATTGTGATAGCAAAAATTTTGACCACTAAAATCGGTTATAATGGAAATATTTTTGCGGGTTAGCTTTCCAATGACCAGTTTTGAGTCTTAAAACTCGAAACTTTTGTGTTGTTAACCACAATTTTTCGGGACTAAGAACACATCTCTGACGACGTATAGCTGGTCGACCTAAAACTCCTGAAAATCAATTGTTTTTAAGTTTTAATCCAATTAAATCAATTTGAATAATTTTATTTTCATATTTACCAAATTCAGCCTTTGATCTCAAATAGCTA